>NW_015151442.1:130299-138171 GCF_000732505.1 Cyprinodon variegatus
CAGAAGCAACAGCAGAAAACACTCAACGCCAAAGACACATGGGCTTCGCTAGGAATCTCATTTATCAAGTAAGGCTAAAGGTCACAAGTTCATCAATCTTGCTTTTGTAAAAGATTACATTTAAAATATGTAAATTTTAAAAAGTTAAGCCACACTGAAAAATAACAAAACATGATTTTTAAATTTATTCCTTCTACTACAGAATGAAGAAGTTGTTCAGATGGTGTCACAGCAGCAGGTGGAGCTTGAAAACCATCAAAAAAGCAGCTTTGAAGTAGATGGCTTGCTAAAAGAACTAGAGGAAGAGAAGGAGAGGACGGTCCGTGCCCACATGGAGCTAAAAACTTTAAAAAACAAAATGATGTCCATCAAGAGTCAGGGGAGCTTTGAGGAAACAGAAGTACTGCAGTACTACCGAGATCCTAAACTGGAAGGTGATCTGGCTCATTTAAAGAACAAACTTAACAATGAAGTCCTGAGGCAGAGCTCAACCCAGTCAGAGATTGAAGCAATAAACAAGAAAATAAGTGAGCTCCAGGACGCCCTTAAACACATGTCCCCCAGACTGGTGACTAGAGAGGTAATAGAGCTTGAAGTAGATCCTCAGCTGGAGGAAGAGGCCGCCAAGATGCGACATGAGATAGCAAAAACTAGACATGAAATCCGAATGAAAGAAAGAGAGGAAGTCCAAATGAAGAAGGAAGTCACAGCTTTGCAGCAGAATGGATCACCAATCAAAGAGAGATTATTTGGTAGGGAAGGACAGGATGGCCAAACATTCAATGTATTAAGAACATTTGAATCTGACATTTCTGAGGAGAAAAATAAATGCAGGCTTCTCCATGATGAAATCTTTCAGATAAGAAATCAGATAAACACACTTGAAAAGCTTATTCCGAACATTCAGTCAAAAGCCCTTACTAGGGAGGTAAGAAGGGTTGAGCAAGACCCTGAACTTCTCGCAGAATTCAGCAAGCTCCAAACAAGCTTGGAGGAAGAGAAGTCTGAAAATAGCTTTTTGTCGAAGGAAATATTGGAGCTACAGAAACGCTACAGAGAGGTTCAAGACAGGACGGCAGGTTTCGAGGTGAAAGAAGTTGTAAACGAGATCTATGTAACCGACCCTAATACAGAGATGGAGATTACTCGTCTTCGAAAAGAAATAGAGGATTCAGATGTACAATTTGCTGATCTTAAAAATGAGATTGCAGCGGTAACTGCTGATTTGAACAGGCTTTATTCAGAGAAACCAAGAGTAGAACTCAAAGAAGTTCTCCAAGAGGTGGTAAAAGAGGAAAGAAGCCCTGAAAACAAGCGAGAGATCCAAAGGCTTAATGATCAGGAGAACCGCCTGAGCAGCCAGTGTACATCCCTCCAGGACCAAGTTAGACAACTGCGTAAAGAGAGAGACGAATGGAAGGAGGAAAAGTCAAAAATAGAGACCCAAATTGTCTCCAGAGATGTAATCAAGTATGAGCCAGATCCACTGCTAGAGAAGGAAGCTGACCGTTTGCGCAGGGCCGTGCGAGAGGAAGCACAAATAAGGCGAAATATTGAGGAGATGGTTTTTGACCTACAACACAAATACATTCTGTTGGAGAGACAGAAACCAGAAGAGAAACTGGTTGTTCAGGAGGTTGTACGCCTTAAGAGGGACTCAAGGCAAGTAGAGGAATATGATAGGCTCAGCAGGAGGCTGGATGAAGAATTAAAGAGTCGTCGTCAGTTGGATCTAGAGGTACAGCAACTAAGAACCAAGTTGGAAGACAAAGAGTGTACTTTAAGGGAGAGTGATGAGCGCAAAAAAAGGATTGAAGCTGAATCAAAGCTTAAAGAGATCCGACTACGCATCACACAACTGGAAAATACCCCACATTCGGTTGAGGAGAGTGTAGTAGTTGAGGAAGTACTGAAGATTGAAAGAGATCCAAAGCTGGAGAGAATGACAAATGGTTTGCGTTTTGATATGGAGAAGGAAACTCACAATATTCTGCGCCTACAGAGGGAAATCCGTAATGTCAATTTAAAGCTTCAGATTCTGCAGAAAGAGAAGTCTAATGAAAAGACGGTGTACAAAGAGGTTGTTCGTGTGGAGAAAGATCAAGCTCTTGAAGCTGAGAGACGTCGTCTGAGGGAGCAGGTGTCACAGAACAAATTTGCCAGACAAGACAAGGAGGACGAAATTAGACGTCTCAATAACAAAGTCAACATTTTGATGAGCACGAAATCTAATAATTCAAGAGATGAGGTAACTCTTAATCAAAACAAAGAGGCCCTATTAAGGGAAAATAACAGTTTGACCAGAGAACTCAGGACTCTTGAAGCAAAGAAACACGACATACATCTCTCTTTCCAGCAACGCAGTCGACTGATGAGTGAAAGATCACACATGAGCAAAAAGAGAAGTCTGAAGATGGAATCGGATGTCCAGCAGTTGGAGAGGCAGATCTTGGAAGAGAAAGATAAGATTCATCAACGGGACAGTACAATCCATGAGATTCTGATGCACCTACAGAAAGAGGAACAAGGGGAGACCATGACCAAAGAAACCAATGTCTCTACCAAAATCACAATTTTGGATCCAGAAACTGGCAAAGACATGTCTCCTTATGATGCCTACATCGGGGGGCTGGTTGATCGCCAGCAGTATATTCAACTGGAGGAGCTAGAATGTGATTGGGAAGATGTAACCTCCGTGGGCCCTGATGGAGAAACATCTGTCCTACAAGATCGTAAGAGTGGAAAGCAGTATCCTGTCAGAGATGCTATTAAGGAAGGAAGACTAACAGAGTATGATTTACAATTGTACAAACAAGGCAAGCTTCCTATCTCAGAGTTTGCTCTTCTTGTTGCAGGTGATAAGAACAAGCAATCCAAATTCAACTCAGACACCCAAAAGCCAAATCCATCAGTGAAATCTCCATCTTTAGACATTACCTCTGCCATTGAACTGCAGCCAATTGCAGGAATATTGGACACATATACAGACACCTGCTTTACCATCCACAACGCCACTTTGCAAAAGTTGATTGACCCTATTACTGCCCAAAGGCTGTTGGAGGCTCAAGCGGCAACAGGGGGCATCATCGACATCAGTAATAGTGAGAGATATAAAGTTCACAAGGCGGCACAAAGAGGTCTCATTGAGGGTAGCCAAGTCCAAAGGCTGCTTAATGCAGAGAAAGCTTTCACTGGAGTTGAAGACCCCATGACCAAAGAACGTCTGTCTGTCGGAGAAGCCGTTCAGAAGGGCTGGATGCCAAAAGATTCAGCAATTCGATACATGGAGGCCCAGCACCTGACGGGGGGGCTAGTAGATCCCGCTACTGGTCGCAGAGTTGACATTTGTGATGCCATTGGATCAGAAATGATTGACGGCACAACAATGAAGTATTTGCAAAATGAGGAAGGCTACAAAAAGGACATCATAGACCCTATCACAAAGGATAAGATCAACTACAAGGAAGCTCTGAGTCATTGTAAGAAAGACCCAGCGTCAGGCTTACCGATGTTGCCTGCCTCCTCCAAAGAGTCTGAATATACCCCAGCAAACAACTCTTCAAAATTTTTCCATTTCTGAATTCACTTTAAATGAATACCACAAGTATTTAAGATGACTCAAACTTTCATCACTTTTATCTCATAAAAGAATTGAAGAAGGTTAAGTTTGATAATTTGACCAGTCAATTTTATGAGTCGGTAGGTAAAGAACATAAACTTCTTCTGAGCATCTAACTCTGAGGCCATAATAACCATTGCAACAGTATGCTAGGAACAGTAGGAACAGATCAAGAAACCTATATCAATTAGGTTTCATTTATTTAAAAGTTAGCATGGAGGCAGAAGATATGGAGGATAAAACAGAGATAACTGTTAAGTGTAAATGGTATGCAGAACTGAACGGGAAAATGCCAGACACAACCGAACCGCTCTAACATGGTACTAGTTCATCAGTAGGACTCGGCACAGTTCAGTTCAGGTTCGGTTCTCAGATAACAAAGAGTGCATGAGCAGACCGCGTCATCTTCTGACAGTTAGCCTCCGTATTCATGAAACTTCAGACATTCATAAAAATACTAGCTTTTCTCCTGTGCCACATGATTTCCAGTGATGATTCTGCTTAGCAGTGTGATGAATCTCAACGTCTGTTGTTGTTTCCTGCGTCTGTAAGTCCCAATTGGACTGTCGTTTTTTAATATCCACTACCAAACGCTGACATTGTCAACTAAATTCAACAAAGGCTGCCTTCTTCGCCTGACCCTCCGCAAACTTCCTGAATGTTACGGGCGCCGCCATGTTGGTTTGCTTGTTTAACTCTTGAGAGCAGTAGTACTTCAGACCGCCACTAGGAGGCGAGGAACCACGTTAGCATGGTGTGTAAATGGTCTTAAGGAACAGAGATCAGCACTGTTAACTGATTGAAGCTTGGCACAGGTCGGTTTTCAGAGGGTAGTGGAAATGGGGCTAATCTTTCTTGATTGTACACTAGGCAGCTAGAGAATCCTGAAACAAAAAATAGAATCATGAAATTTGTTTAGATCCTTTTTCACTTACTAAGCATGGACAAAGTTTTAATTGTCAAACTTACACAAAAAGACTAGCAATAATAGCTGGAGCAGAGAGAAACCAAGGCTGAGGATGTGCACAGAAGGAACCTGCTGTTTATCAGTTGTGGTTTGTGGACGTAGATTTAGACGGAAATGTAGTGGAAGCATAATGGAGCATTTGCTGAAAAACTGAGAAAGCATATTGTACATTTGAAAGCTGAAGCATATCAAAACAAGGAGTTAAGATGTAGATCGCGCGTGTAAATAAAATACTAAGCGATATTCAGGGTAGGTATTTGGTACTGGTCAAGATTGTTGAGGGTGTTGATGGTTAAAAATGGCTGTGGCTTTGTTTTTGGTTGATGGCAGTCAAAAACTGATAATGCCCATGTCAATTCCTAGCAACAGCAATAATACTTATGCAAGCTTGGAATCCTGGGGTTGTAAGTTTAAAACCCACTCCCACAGACTGCCACTCTGGGTTTCTGAGCAAGACCCCAGATTGCTCCCGGGCGCCACACAATGGCAGCCCACTGCTCCCCAAGTGGATGGGTTAGACTCAGAGGTACAGGGAGTGGTGGCCTAGTGGTTAGGGCATAGAGCTTGGAACCCTGGGGTTCTGAGTTGAAAACCCACTCCCACAGACTGCCACTCTGGGTTTCTGAGCGAGACCCCTGACTCCTGGGTGCCCTGTGATGGCAGCCCACTGCTCCCCAAGTGGATGGGTTGAATGCAGAAGTAGATTTCTCTAATGTGAGATCAATAAAGTTAAATTATTATTATTAAAATGAAGATAGTCGGCTGCATAATGAAAAGCTTACAAGATCTGTTAATAAAATATGTACTCATGTATTTGACCAACGAGGGAAGCCAGGAAGAGAGTTTGCTTGGTTGTTTAGGTTGGAGTTTGCTGCTCCTGGTGTTGTTTGGTCCAGTTATTTCAGGTGTTACTGCTGTCTTTTCTGGTGGATTGGCTTCCATTGCAGCTTTTATGATTAAATCCATAGAGAAATGCTTAGCTTAGCCTCCTGTTTTACTGGGGAGCTGATCCACGACTGACTGTGCCAACATTGAGAATTGTGTCAAAGTCCAAGAGTGTGCTAATGACTGGAGGTGTGATATAAGTTTATCTGTATTCTGAACTTAAGTCAACATATATCTTATTTATGTTTACTATTAAGTGCTTTGTGTTTTCTTTAGGTTTGGTTATGAAATATACTTTTGTTAATGACAATATAATAGATTAACTCAGAAGATATACTGTTAAATCATAGTAATTTGAATGACAGAATGATTCCTAATGAGGTGCATTTTTCTTAACTAAAAATCCTGTAGGGGAAATATTTGTTCTCTTTTGATGTAATATAAATAAACTGTATATACACTGTTTATATTGAGTAGTATTGTTATTAGAAAATATGAGACATGATGATTTTAGCTTGATTCTGTGTTTAATTAATACTAATTAATAAGATTGTTTGATGTTTTATGGAGAATCAGAGTTGTTAAAAATAAACTTGGCATTGAATAAAAGCATTTAAATCTTGCCCTCTTGTTAATCAGTACTATGTTCAATCTATCAATTTACGCATCCATTGTTGGCTGGTGCCCATCTCCAAAGGTCATTGGGCAAGGGACATGGATGACGTAGATCCTGGACAGGCCATAAATCTGTTATCTTGAATATTATCATCAACACAGACTATAGAAAGGTGTGTAATTCAGGACACTATAATTCACAGATAAGATTATTTTCAGTCTCAAATTCATGAACAAAGCACCAAACCTTGTGAAGATGCAGGCTTTTTAGATTCACTACGAGTCTCAACAATCCTCGCATTTTCACAAGCCCAGAAATACTGTTGCATTTCCGACCTCAGCTGTCAGCAATTCAAAGATTATCTTGCTTTCAGATAAGATATTTCTATGAACTGAACTTTAACCAAGTTAAGCCAACTGGGAACAGCTAATGGGTTCTGTGGAGCAGCTGGGATAGCGGTCACAGATTTGTTTTTTTGAAACTTGGATGACCTCTAAGCTCAAAGTAACATCTTTTAAATAAGAAATAAAAAAAAAAACTCTTAGTATGAAGGACCAGAAGAGTCACTGAAAAAGAAAACCAGCCTTTTCATTTTTAAAATCTAAATCGTGCAAATTGAAATTTGAAAAGCATTTTTAACGACAGATTTTAACCCTTCTAACCCTTTTTTTTCCAATCACCTGAAAATGACGGAGTAATTAGGGCCATGCTAGAGATTTTTTTCCCTTCTATTACGAAAATAAAGTCTTAATATTATGAGAATGAAGTCATCATACACCAACCCTTTTCAGAAAGAAAGCTTCGATCTCCGACCAGCAGATTATGTCCAACCAGCTCCACCAATCAGCAACCAGAGTCCACTTTGACATCCTGCCCAGTTTGATGCTGCTGCTAAAAGATTTCCTGATTGGTCAAACCGATGCTAAAGTAGAACTTCACATGATGCTCCACATTCCTCATTTTAGGGAAGAAAGGGCTTCTTCTTAGAGTTGACATAAAATACAACTTGTTTCTCGTAATTTAAGGACTTTATTCTCCTAATATTACGACTTTATTCTCGTATTTTTATGATTATTCTCGTGAATTTTTTCTCGCAATTTTATGAATATTCTCATAATTCTACGACTTTCTTGAAATAGAAGAAAAGAAATCTCTAGCCTGGCCCTAATACTCCGTCATACCTGAACACAACACAAGACACACCCTTGAGTCTAACCAATCATAGAGCACAAGCGCATTTTATAAGCTGAGGTGAGTTTCGCCAATCAGTTGTGTGGGGGGGAAGCCACCAGAGCACCTGCACTACCGTGGTCTTTAGGAACCGACAGGTGGCGCTGTGTGTTGAATATCTGCAGGAATTGGCCAGGTGAAGCCAGTTGTTGTTCAATTAATGGCGAGCTGCTACCTGGAATAGAACCTGCCTTACAACATATGTTGTCAATAGTCATAAAAATATTAGAATAAAGTTAGATAAAGTAAAGAAAGCTTTGATCTCCGACCAGCAGATGACGGCCAACCAGCTCCACCAATCAGCAACCAGAGACCACTTTGACAAACTGCCCAGTTTGATGCTGGTGTGTTAGCTCCATCTCTGCAGTCACAAAGGAGGCATCGATACAATGGCAGAAAATGGAAAGTCTGCGCACATTTAAACATATTCTACTCGTATGTTATTGTACATGCAGTCATTAATAGCCCAAGAAAATCATCCCATTTATGTGGATTCTTTGGAGACCAGGCCCTCAGACTTTACTGAAACATAACAAGACAGTGAATTAGTGCTTA
>NW_015151442.1:138801-140332 GCF_000732505.1 Cyprinodon variegatus
AGGATTACGTCAGGCTAGGCTTTAGGAACTTTATAGCCCAGAACTCAACATTATTCCAGGATTTTTGAATTGAAAAAGCTTCCTGAATGGGAAGCGAAACGTCTTCAAACTTGGAAACAAAGTCCAGTGGATTGTTTTTTGACTTAGTTTTGGAACAGCTGTAAGCATAACTTGCTGCTTAGATGGCCAAACAAAAAGACCTCAGTGTCCATCAATGGGGTAAGCTCAGCCAGCAGTGATTAGTAGTTTTTAGGACATCATCTGGTCTCAGGAAATGACAGAGCTTTCAGAAATTCTGGTATTTGTTCGTCAAAGCGACAGTGTTACCGAAAAATACCCAACATCCCTTCATTTCTCATGATTCATTGTAGGTCAAAGCGGTTTGGTCAGATTTGGGACGGCGGGGAAACTTCTGATTAAAAATGTACATTATATGTTTTCTATTACCAAAAATAAACTTGGGTCATTTATTTAGGTACAATTTTCGCTTTTTAAAACTGAAATATCTGCTCAGCTCCATCCTTTCCTGAGCCTGAAGACTTCATCAGTTTATTTCTAAGATCGGTTGCTTTATTAAAAAAAATCTAATAACTTATTTCCTGAGACTTCAGGATATTCCTACACCGTAGAGAAGTTGGAACAAGAGGCGCAAAGGTTCAGTGAGATCAGATTTTCCAGGGATTTTTTTTTTTTGTTACACACAGCAGTAATTCACAGCTATAAAAATATGTTCTTTATTGAAATAACAAATAGAATAAAAAAATATTCCACATCTGTTCTCATTCACCAAACAGGTAAATCTGTTACTTTTAAATAAGCTTTGAAAAATACAAAACAATAAGGTTTCATAAAGCTGAATATTGTTAAAAAGTATCAGAAATCCTCAGAAACCATCAAATAAACATCTAACAATAGACGGGACTGCTGAATCTTCTGGGGAACTAATTTATTTTTCCAAACATGCAGCAGTAGATAATATCTATAATATAAAGTTAATGAAAGGTAGTGTAGCCCTGCCAGCGTCACAGCATGGAGGCCTTCATCAGGTTCCATCCCCTGGGTGCGTCGCCTCCACCTGTTTGCTCTCCCTCTCAGCGAAGAAACTCCGCTGCTCTGTGACAGCCCTCTGCAGAAGTGCAATGTTTACACCGTCAACACAGTTCAGCACACGGGCCCGAACCGTCACTCCGACCCCTGTAGGACAAACGGATGTGGGTAGGTGATACAAGGAAACCTCTGCTTGTTTCTTTTAAAGTTGCTTCCGAAGAAAGCAGACCGTTTGCCAAACACATCAATGACACCTCACCTGATTTGAAATATGAAAATATAATAAAGTCAAACTGAGCAGCGTGACATTCACTTAAACATCCGTTCACTAAATCCTGAGAATTGTGTCTTTTATTCTCTCAAACTATTTTATTAACACCAATTAAAAGTACATTTATGTGCAGGGGCGGATATAGGAAATTTGGGGCCCTAGGCAAAAACAGGCAGGGGGCCCTCTGAATTGAGAAGACAACACATCAAACAG
>NW_015151442.1:141565-145604 GCF_000732505.1 Cyprinodon variegatus
CACATTTTTCCTCTAAGTTAACACTCAACTTATTTGAATTAAAGTTAATTTCAAACTGACTCTTAGTTTATTTGCTGTTTTTTACTGTACTTTTTTTTTTTTATAGGATTTAAAATCCTCACCCACAAGCATCCTCATTTCCCCTGAATTTTCACGTTATGATATAAGTTTACAGGATTTATTGGCTGCATCTAAAAATATCAAAAAACTTTTCAGTTTAAACATAGGTATGAAATAATACAATATAACCAACAATAATTTAAATGATATCATTGTACTAGGTCATAAAATTAGTCTGCCCAATAAACTGCCTGTAGTGTCTTTAAATGTCCAGCAGGTGTCAGTATTCTGTGAGACAGCATCAATACAGTTTGGCTTCAAGATGCCTCATTAAACCATCACTACTGCATGCAAACATGTGATAGAGAAGTTCTCAAACTTATATATGTATACCTAACTTTGAAAATGTGGCCTACTATGAGAGAGGTCTGTTACCTTCAGAGTTTTCTGTTTCACCCAAAACCAGGTACTGGGCTCCTATTATCGGGTTAAATGGTTCAACAAACTGGGTGTGGACAAACACAAGGTGCTCTTTGGAAGCATGCTGGGCAGAGAGGGTGGCCCTGGATTCATCTGGCTGATAGCAGACCAGCCTGCAAAGCCATAAAACAAGATATCAGTGTAACAAACAATATGAGGAAGAAAGATTATCAAGTCCTCCTCTCAGCAGGTGAATCCTAATGTCACAACACTGTGGTACTATTAAAATATTATTTAAAATCAAATTGTTCTAAACTATATATAATGTTTAACGTTGCCCTGCGGCCAACCCAGGTAACCCTGACCCAGGAAGGTTCACAAGTCCATCCCTGCGAGAAAACAAAGCCAGAAACTTTGCGATTCGGAACCGAAACCAAAATCCCGACCTGCCGAATGTTCGCACTGATTCCCCTTCCTTCAAAGAGTTCACTTCCCAAGGAAGCCGGAACACTGCGGCCGGGGGAAGCATAGACATGATTAATAACCATAAAAAATAAGTGAAGTCCGGAGAAGGAGAAGGACTTCCGGGTACACACGTCACGTAACGTACGTGCGCCCGCCCCTCTGCGGCTGCGCAGTGAGGACATTACCGGGGTTTCCAGCAGGTGACAGAGGTGTCTCTAGTTATACAACAGTTTTTCGCTTGTTTTCCGTCTATAAAGTCGCGTGTTTCGCTCTGCTTATAGAGCAATGAATCCCGATATTATACGAGAACGCCAAAATGCGGCGTTTGACGTCGAAAAATTGACGTATATTTTGGACGGAGGCCCGGAGAAGACCAAAAGAAGACGAGAAATTGGTGAGCTTGAAATGACGTTTATTAGTTTTTAAAGCTGGTGTTGCTCACAGTTATCTTCCTGACTACCATAAGAGCTTAACACATTCATTAGGAAAGCTACTAAAACAAAACTTGCTAACTTAATTCTAAGTTTCAGATCTGTGTCCCTTTTAATCATCATTAAGAAGGAATTCTGCGTTAAATCTCATATAATGTCATATTTATAAGATGTTTTATATTATAGTGATTGGGCAGGTATGAGGTGTAAATTCGGCTTTAGTTTCCTTTACTCAAAATCTATGCCAAACAGGTAATAAAACCAAGCAGTGTCACCTCTGGCATAATGTTAAGTCTATGTTTATCTGTATAGAGGGTAAAACAAATGCAAAAACATTTATTTGAATATTCAAATGGAAAGCTACGGAAAAGGATTAGGGCCACTGGAAAAAAAAAGTTAACTAATTTTTTAATTTTATTTCAGTTTAGTATGAGAAAAAAGTCATAATTCTGACTTTTTTCTCAGAATTCTGAATTTTTTCTTATACTAAACTGAAATAAAAGTCAGAATTCTGACTTTAATCTCAGAATTCTGACTTTTTTTTCCCCATGTTAAACTTAAATAAAATTTAAAAATCAGTTAACTTTTTTTTTCCAGTGGCCCTAATCCTCTTCTGTAGAAAGCATTTTTGTAATCTCATGCTTTTCTGTTATTCCCACCTTAAAATGTTAAACATCTTGTAGGTTAAAATAACTAAAACATGCATTCAGTGTTGTTTTTATTTTTTATATACTTTATGGGATAAAATAGAAATCTTCTGATTAAGGGTGATATATAGGAACATGCTCCAAATGTAATGCGTTAAACAGTCATAGATTGTAAACAGTAGGGCGGCACATCTTTGATTTCCACTCATCGATTATCAATGGTAATTTTTTTTATATGAATATTTTCAGATAGAAAAAAGCTCTTTACTGTAGAGAAGAAGAGCAGCAGCCTTCTTTCATCCCAGAAGTGTTCCAAAAAAGTTAAAAAAACAATCCACTGGACTTTGTTTCCAAGCTTTAAGATGTTTCGCTTCCAATCCAGGAAGCTTTTTCAATTCGCCTCTTCAGTCAGGCCAACAATTCCCTTTAATGCCCCCCCCCCCTTTCAGAGACATAGACAGGTATGGGGTGTTACAAGCTAACAAAGAAACCAAATGACCCCCATTCCAATCGTCCATTTCAATTTGCATGTTTCTAAGCCAAAACGAGGCTTTGTCAGGCTACTGTATAAAACCTCAAACTTTTTCCTGACATTTTGAATAGAAAATTGTTTTTAAACTTTTTTGGAATGACTATGACCTGGATGGCTGAGAATCTTCACTGGTATATCCCAGAAGTAGTAATAGACCTACCAGGATTCCTGCTGGCGAGTGCTGGTGTTCTGTCATATCAACATACCCCATCAGACCAGCATACCCCATCAGACCAGCATACCCCATCAGACCAGCATACCCCATCAGACCAGTATACCCATAATCAACACCTGTTTATCCTTTTAGTTTATCTTTCATTTTTGTACGAAAAATACATTTAAACTACCTCGATAGGCATGTATCCCTTTAGTCAAGTACAAAAGAAACAATTTAATTACTTACTTTTGGGTGTATTTTTTTAAGTGTATGGCAGTCTTAAATTGTGACTAAAGAGATACACGCCTGTGGAGATACTAAAGGGATAAACGGGACTAGCATGCGTGTATGCAAATCTGACGTGTTGCATATTGACTATGTGTATGCTGGTCTGACGGAGTATGCTCATCTGACAGAACACCGTCGTCCTCAGAAGACAAATCCACAAAATCAAGGATTTCATTTTTCACCCGAGGACTGAACAAAAATGTTGGATGCCCTTAATGAATGCCATAAATTTGAATCCCATATGAATTAAATATTCATCCCTATTTATGCAAAAACACATTTTTTAAAAACATTTATTTAATTTTCATAATAATAAGATAAAGTGCATCATAGAACCTACTGTTGAACAATTTTCTAAGCATCACTGATTAAAAAAACAAGAAGGAAAAACATTTTGTCCAGCCCTAATATGCGGCAGATTTAATACTAATAATTTCCTCCTCTGGGCTATTAAAATAGCTCTGCCTTCATAATGTTTAATATTTTGTTTATCTTCTGTAGAGTCGCTGGTTTTCAGTGATCCAGACTTCAACGAGGAGGACCCAAACTTCTTGTCCCGCAGTGAACGCTATGACCAGGCCGTTCGAAAGAGCGCTCAGATGATCCTAAAACTCCGCGAGTATGGCATCGCAGACCCGGAGGAGATCTACTACTACAAGAGGTACGCTGAGAGAAACCGCTCACTAGTTTGCAACTACAACTTGCAAATACTCACAGGGAGATATTATATAAAATGATGCTAATAGCCTCAGCTTTAAAGGAAAAGTCCACTCAGCAAGGAATAATCAATGGATCATTATTTATACCTAAAACTAATACGTTTGCGGTGATTTAATGAATTTAGCTTTAATCAGGAAAAAAATAAAAACAGTAATTTTGTTGCGATCACTGAGTCTGGGAGCGGCCATTTTTGCTCAACTGCTACTAAAAACCCGTAATATGTAGCCGACATTTGGAAGAAGAATGTTTTCAAGATGACTTGGATAATAGCGCGTTGTGACAAACACCAGATACAGCACTGGGACTTGATCAACAGCCG
>NW_015151442.1:145794-151635 GCF_000732505.1 Cyprinodon variegatus
GTCACTAACCAGTAGGTGGCAGTAGTGTTCTTTGACAAACATGGATGCCTCCAGTAAAGCACATTCACATGAAAATTACTCTGAATTAAAAACACTGATCAGTTATTGAACAGGATGGAAGAATTTCATATTTAAAGAACTTTCAGAAGTTTGATTTCTGAATATGAGCGGACTTTTCCTTTAACTAAAATTTCTCTTTTAAACAAGTGGACTAATTTATTCCCAGTGAGGAACCCAGTATGTCATTCATTAAACCTGATGTAGATCCATTTTAGCCTGACTGAAGACCAGCTCCTCTGCTTTTATAGCCAGCCAATAGGAAACCAACCAGCTGGTTGCATTAAGGAAGCAATGATTCAACATATTCTACATATTGGCTCCGTTTTATGAAGGAAGTTTAACCACGATAGTCAGAAAGTTGCCTGCAAGAATCTGAAAGCTGTGACAGGGTGAAAAAAAACCTTACATTGGACGTAATAACTGAGTTTGAAACAAACAAAAATCAGCCTGAGCAAAGTTCAGAGGAGATTATAAGTGTGTCGAAGGTTGTAGAGGCTGCCAGCTTACAGCGCTTCTGAAGGCAGAAGCAGCGCAGTTTATACCGCTTCAACTTTTATTCACATAAGCCACATTTCAACCACAAACCTTCATGTGTTTTATGAGGATTTATGAGAAACACCAAAGTGGTGGATAATTGTGAATTGTAAGGAAAGTGGTACAGAAAGGAAACCTGTAACGCTCTGCTGCACTGACAGCATTCGGTCTTCCTGGGTATGACCTCAGCAGGCTGGAAATGTTAACATGAAATTTATTATGTTTGCTAATTGGATTGGCAGGGTTCACACAGCGGTCGGGTCTTTTACTGTTGAATTCTAATGCAGGAATATGTGCTTTGATTTGAACCATGTCACGTATCTCCGGCTGTAAGTTTAGGGTTGTTTAACTATAGGGAAGGTGAACCTCTAGCCTCATGAGACCAGCCTGATCTCGCGAGCTTTCAAGGTTTCACTCGCAGATCAGTCTGGAGACTCTCCGTTAAAGAAAATTTGGAGCCGTTCACCAAACGAACGTCCAATCAGCGTTGGCTTTGAGGCGGGTTGAGGTGTGACGCAACGAGAAGCGCGACAGTTCAGTCTAAAGAACATGGCGGCTTCAGCCGATGAAACTAGCGTTAGCGTGGCTATCGAGCAAGTTTTATCGGAATTACAGAGTATTTCTTCACTGAAAGAAGAGCAAATCACTGCTCTGGAGGCTTTTCTCAGAGGAAAAGATGTTTTTGCTCTTCTCCCGACTGGTTTCGGCAAGAGTTTGATCTATCAATTGGCTCCTCTTCGTCGTCGCTCTGTTAGTACGTCATATGCTTCGTTGATTTGATTGGTTTATTTGGCCCGTCTATCACCAACATAGGCCAATCAGCTAACCAGTATTTTCGCCCCTTCCCAAAATTACTTCAACGGAAGGTTTCCAGATGGATATGCGGAGCAAATCCATCTGGTGGATTCAGGTTAGTGAACCTCCACCTGCCCCATCTTCACTTCAGCTCTGCCAGTCTTTTCTGGTCCTTTCTGAAGAAGCCAGCTTGGTTTCTCCACCAACATGCATTACAGGCTTACAAAAGAAGACAATTGACCCCCATTCTAAAGGGGTGGACCCATTCATCTGTTTCAATTTGCAATTCAATTCCTCACAATTTCAATTTGTTTTCTAAACAAAAACAAGGCTTTGTTGGGTTACTGTATAAAGCCTGGAACTCAACGCTATTTCTGACATTTTAAATTGAAAAACTTCCTGGATGGGAAGAGAAACGTCTCCAAACTTGGAAACAAAGTCCAGTGGATTTTTTTTTTTTTTTTTAGTATTCATTATACCCTTTTCTTTTTTTTAAGTCATAATTTAAGTCATAATCTTAGACATCTTTCAGAGTCTGACTTTGTCTTCACCAGATCTCTTTCTATTTATACCAGCTGATGTGTTTTGTTGTCTGTTGATTGACTGAAAGTGAATCTGAACTTTAACTCCCACTCACCCAGAATGGCGATAGGCAACCAACACGAAGCTTTCGGGCTGCACTTTACCATGTTCATCCCAAGCCTGCGCAGTCTGTGCGACCCTCAGCAGGCCAAGAAATGGCTGTCACTGGCAGAGTCCTACCAGGCCGTGGGCACATATGCCCAGACTGAGCTGGGTCACGGTCAGTCCTGGATGTAGAGACTAAATCACTCACTGTATCAGTTCCTGAGGCCCTAAGAGACACATTCTGTAATGTTAAAAAGCCCAAACCCCAACTTTTATGTCCAACAGTTTGGTACCAAGGAGAGAAAAAGGAAGATTCTTGTGTGTGTTTGACAGATGGGTATCATGTAGTGGAGTCGGGCCTCCTTTCTGCTAATAGGAGAGCTCATATTAGGAATGATTTTTCTAACAAAATGTCCTAAAAAGCTCCTGTAGCTGCTCTAGAACTAACATTGTTCTACTGTGGGATTAACACCTTCTGTTAAACTAACCTGTTTCCTGCTTGTTTCCATGCTATAATAATCCACCAATGATGTTCATTTTGATCAAATGTGTCATAATTGATTACTATCTTTGACTAATAACCAGGAGTTCTGTCTTCTGATTGGCTGCTGAGATTTTAGTCTAGTGGTAATTGTGGCATTAGACGGTGAACGAGCGGCGCTGTGTGATCAGGGCGGCGGCCATGTCTACTTTAGTGGACCGAATCAAAAAGAGAAGCAGCCGCTGCGTTTGAGCCAATGGTCAGATGTCGGTTTGGTTTAGAGCATCACTAGAGACCAAAACCATAAATCAAAAGCAGTTTGTGATTCCATAAATACTGATATGAGATTTTCATTGGAAATGAGGGAATGAGATTGGATTGAATGAAAAACATAATTATGCTGGAATCAAATATGCATGTTTTTTTTGGGGTTTTTTTTGCTGACCAGCTGTTTTGTCTTTGTTGCTTTTCTCTTTGCTGTTTTCTCTCTCCCCTTCTCTGCTTCCCTCTGAACCATGGATGAAAACTATCTGAATCTTCCTCTGTAATTCACCTGCCTTAACTTTCTATCTGATGGCTTCCATCCATCGTTAATATCTCCCTCCACACCTTTTCCATAAACCCCCCTGCTTTTCTTCCCTGTTTGCCCCCCCTCCCCCTCCTTACGGCTTGCGCGGCCCAGTTGTGTGCACCCCGGCAGGCCATCGCCCTTGGATCTTCACTTGGCGATGTTCCTGCCCACCCTGCTCAACCAGGCCACTCCGGCTCAAATGGACCGTTTCTTCATGCCCGCCTGGAACCTAGAGATCATCGGCACCTACGCTCAGACCGAGATCGGCCACGGTAAAATAAAACGGACCCGTCCAAACCTTCAGTTTGTCACACAGCAGTGTTTTGTCTTGTAATTTTTATTAAATTCAGGTTATTTCTATAGCGCCAGTTCACAACACATGTCATCTCAAGGCACTTTACAGTCCACCAAATCATCCAGTCAGATTGATTCAAAGTTTTCTAGCTAAGGAAAGCCAGGCAATCCCTCACACTAACCATACTTGTAGCGACAGTGGAGAGGAAAAACTCCCTTTGAACAGGAAGAAACCTCCAGCAGAACCAGGCTCAGTTCTGCTTTTACCTCATAGATGAGTCACTGAAGTTGCATCGCAGTCCAGAAGCAGCTGAAAGTGACTTTTAAGTTTTATCTGTGAGGTAATTTTGTTTGTTTTTTCTTCAGGGATACGCAGGTAAATATCTGATTGTTAAAGTGTCTCATAAAGACGTAATATCTTCTCCACTCCACATGAGAAGCACGGTTAAAGTTTCTAAAGCAGATGAACTTCTGTCCACAGCGACTAAAACCTTAAGCTTAAAATTCCCGGCTCCTCCTGTAGATTAACCTCCAGCTGTTAGCATGACCCCTTCCCTTTCCTCTCTATCACCTCACGCTTTGTTAAAGCATTGTTTGGGGCCTGTGTTTGTGTCTCACTTTCTCATAATCTCAATATATTTCAGCACCATGCTGAGATCTGTCAAACACTACAAGATGCTTTACTCCTTTGTGTCATAGCTGCATACTGAATTGGCTTTTCTTTGCATTGAAATTCAAACCCATGTGGCCTAAACAGGTTGTTATACAGTCATACTTATTAATCCATAACTAAATATCCTCATTTTTTTAAACTTGTGTCCTGTTGGGCTTTGATTTTTAAAATGTTTCTGGACGCAGGGACACATCTCAGGGGGCTGGAGACCACAGCGACGTACGATCCAGCCACACAGGAGTTTGTCCTGAACAGTCCGACCGTCAGCTCCATCAAATGGTGGCCCGGAGGACGTAAGCGGCGTCACAGTCCTGTGATAGACGTGAGGAGTTTCTGCACCGATGGAGCCAAACTGATCCTCTCTCCCTTCTGTTCCAGTTGGGAAGACCTCCAACCATGCCATCGTCTTAGCCCAGCTCTACAGTCTGGGAAACTGCCACGGCCTGCATGCTTTCATCGTTCCCATCCGCGACATGACCACCCATGAGCCTCTGCCAGGTAATCCCAGTCTGTTAGAAAGGGTTTAGTGTGGTATTTGTAACCAAACCATCTGTCATCTGTTTGAGTTTCTCTCTTCTCTGCTTTTCTCCCTCAGGTATTGTTGTTGGTGATATTGGCCCCAAGTTTGGCTTTAATGAGGTTGATAATGGATTCCTGAAATTGGAGAACGTGAGAATTCCTCGAGAGAATATGTTGATGAAGTATTCCAAGGTAATCAGACTACCTCAGAACCGGAGCGTCTCTCTGCAAAGATATGAACATTATTTTATTGCACTCTTACCAACATTGAATAACTGCTGAGGTATTAATGTGATGTTTATTAGACTGTGATTTTGAAGATCTAGATTCTACATCTAGGGGTCTGCAACCTGCGGCTCTAGAGTCTCATGTGGCTCTTTGGAGCCTCTGCAATGGCTCTTAAAGGAGAGGTCCGGTCAGCGAGGAATAATCAATGGATCGTTATTTATACCTAAAAATTTGTGCAAAATGATTTAATGAATTTTGCATTAATCTGTCAAAAATAAAAACCTTTTTCATCGCGATCACTGAGTCTGGAAACGGCCGTTTTTGCCCCAATATAGTAAAGGGCTGGTTACCCTCCCGCAGCAGTGTGTCGCAGGTATGTTGCAGATATTTTTGATTTATATTCAATATTGAAGCTTGGTCTGCGCTATGTGATTCCACGCCACAACGAAAGAGGGACAATCAGGAACTAGCTGTGGGTCTGGATACGGCCGAGGCGGTGAGGAAGTTGGGGCAATTTGTGTAACAATGAAGGGCCAAAAAGAGCCGGGATCCAGGTGGGAAAAGGGTCCCAGCGTTCTCGTGCACCTCAGTGTTCTAGCTGGTCCATTTTCATGAGTCGTTTTCCACAATGGCGGTCATACAAAAAAAAAACAAGACAGTAAGTTAACAAACGGGAAATAAGCATAGAGTATAGAGGATGTAGATTTGACCGATCAGAGGCCTCCTGTCTGCAGCACTGTCTGCGCTCACCTACAATTTTGGAGAGGTGCAGTAGAGTGTCTTGGGAAGGGGCGGGGCATATCTGCGTTAACTGCGACACTCATGCAGGCGACCTGGTTTCTGAGTATAAATCAGCCTTAACCCCTCCCTCCTGCCATCTTCCAGCAGTGACGTCACGGTGCGGTAAGCCTAGCGCCATTCTCCCCGCTTTCCAAGCTAAATCAATGGGAACTACTAGACACATCTGCAATCAACAACAATTATTGAAGATTTCCAGAGGACTTCACCATTGAAATTCACCAGAGCTATAGTGAAACTGACTTCTCCTTTTATAAAAAA
>NW_015151442.1:152025-154016 GCF_000732505.1 Cyprinodon variegatus
AATATGACCGGACTTTTCCTTTATTAATGGCTCACGATTTTAAAGAGCCAGCTAATGGATTTGAATGTATTTTGATAACAAATGTATGTTTTTAGCTCTTCTTTTCTTGTCATTAGATATCAGAAAATATCCTATAAAAGAAAATCCATGCTTGATTTATAACCTAAAAAACACAAACTGTAGGTTATTTGAAAAGGGAACAGATTCCCTTCGGCATATATTTCATAAAAATAAAAATCTGTTTTTCATTAGAGGGTGATGTAATAATATTGGTTTCAAACAGCTTTTATTTCACTGGGCAAAATGGCTCCTAAAAGGTTGCAGACCTCTTACCTAGAAAACGTGCAGTCATAATAAGGCTTCAGTGCTGAAGTGTCATTTTGTCACCACTAGGTGGAGCCAGATGGGACCTATGTGAAGCCACCCAGCTCCAAGCTGACCTATGGCACCATGGTGTTTGTCCGCTCAATGATTGTAGGCGAGTCGGCTCGGGCCCTCTCCAAGTCCTGCACCATCGCCATACGCTACAGCGTCGTCCGCCACCAGTCTGAGATCCGGCCGGGGTCAGTCCACTCAAACCGAAGCACACAACACTGCAGAGCAACGCAGCTGCTCCACTTCATTCTTACATAGAAACTTAAGATTTTAAATCCATATGAGCCTAACAGGTGTGAAGAGTTAATTTACCGCCTGGAAACACAAAGAAACGCAGGGAAAAGAGTTCAAAGATAAATAAATGTTTTTATTATTGTACATTTTTTTTTTTTTTTTGAAAGGAGAAAAATCTAATTTTGCTGTTAATTGTTGTGGTTTTATTTTCCACATCAAGATTTGTGTTTTAACAGAACATCAGTATTTTGGATTTGTCTTTCTCAGTAAATGCATTCTGATTTAAAAATCTAAAAAAAAAGATCTATCTAGATCTGTGACTTATTAGACACTAAAACTAAACTAAAACATTTTTACAAATGAATTACAGATTCTACAGTTCACGTGTAGTCCCTTTAGCATTTCCATGTATTATATGCAGAGGTTGATAGTACATTACATTTATTACAATTTTACTTCAGTAACTAACTAACAAAAAAAAATAATTTTTAGCAATTTACTAAACCATGCTTTTTACTTTTACTTCATTTATATCCTCATAAAATAATAGCTACTCTTAAAGATGTGTAGGACCCCAATATCTTTTTTTTTTTTTTCCCTTTTTTCTCTGTACCTCATGAATTGAAACACATTTGACAGGGAAAGATAATTAAAAGTCGTTTAAAACAAAACCAAAATAGCACAGTTAAAAGCCTCACTTCACGGCCCGACTGCTGCATAGCTTCTCAAAAACCAGAAGAGATCGAGGGTTTTATTAGAAATATAATGGGAACTACTTTTGAAGAAAAGTGCAGCAAGAAACACTGCGGGACGCTTTATAGCTTTATATTCGTACTGGGTGAGACAGAGGTGATTATCAGAGATCTGTGACGTTAGTTGAAGGGTTTTCTTTCTCTCTTTTTCATAAAGAAGCAAGATGAGCTGCACTCATGGGGGCGTCATATGGGGGAGAAGTTGGGAATATTCCAAGGGCCCTTGACTGAGAAGAAGAAGAAAACATTTGTCCCACTAGATATTAAAATCCAGCAGTAAAATAAATTATCTTTGTGTTTTCCCTGATCTTTCAGAATTAAAGTCTTAGGGAAGTCATATTTAAATGTCCAATCATTCTGGCCTAAATATGTATATAAATGTACTCTATATCAGACAATATTGTCCAAAAAGTTCGAAAATTTCTATTGAAAAACAAATTCTGTCTTAAAATCTTTTTTTTTTTTTCGTTATCTTCTAGACCAGTTAGTTCTACGTCAGCCTGAACACCTAAATTCGTCCAATCATATATCAATGATCATCTGTCAATCACAATTTTTCAGTCAGACGCAACGGTTGAAATCAGAATCCTTTCCTTTCCCATTGAGTTGTGTCCCAGTGTTCACGGGGAT
>NW_015151442.1:154375-155899 GCF_000732505.1 Cyprinodon variegatus
AGGCTAAGGGGATCCATATTTACTATATTATTTTTCTGAAATTTAAATTTTTTGTTGTTTTGTTATTTTTTTTTATCTCTCCTCTACTGACCCTCATTGTTTTTAATGAGGCTAAAAGAGGATAACTGCTTAATCTTCTTTCTGTCCTCCTAAACCCGTATCATGGTTACACTGAAAAGAATAATTCAACAGTTTTTGACATTTACTTAATCTTATTTAGTTACTCTAAAACAATTGTTTTCTTTCCTACCCTGCTAACATGAAACAATTGTATTAAGTAACTAAATAAGATTAAGTAAAGTGTTTTGTTTTGGGGAAAAAAAAAAAAAAAAGAGGTTTTATTGCTTTAGTCTGCCCCCCTCCTGCTCTATATGCGCTGTGCGACTCCTAACCTTTCTCGCGCAATTAACAGATTTTATTCTGTATTTCCTACCAAAGCAGCTGCGTTTCATTTTGTAATTGCGTCTCTTTTCCTGTCAGACCCATTAAATTGCCGCCAATTTACCGCATAGTCCGACTAAAATAGACCCCGGGTCCATCTCAGTCAGAGATTGTCCACATTGACTCTTAATGAGCACTAAACGCCACCACCTCGTCCAATATGACTTTCATGTCAAAATCCGGACGATTATTCCTGAATGGAAAACTAAAAAGTTTTTTACCTGAACTTCAGCCCAAATAAGAGGAAAGTTACACAGCTGAAACTAGGCCTCTCCTCCTCACAGGTCAGATGGCTTCTCCTTCTTTTTACCTTTTGTAACCTCCTTCTTTTTAACTGACTCTTTACGCCGTCAGTAAAAAAAAAAAATAAATAAATAAATAAAAGATTACTAATATTAAAACAAAACATTTATCAACTCTTATAAACCCCTTTGTTGCAAACAGCTCTTACAGTGAACCTGTAAGACTTCTTCAGAACTTTAGATTGAGTCCAAACAAAATGATATAGCTTAGGGTTAGACATCATCTGAAGCAGAGTACTCAGCATTTCCAGATTAATTAATTGCCTTTAGACCAGGTTCAACAACCCATCATGATTTGTTTTTAGTCATTTGATGTGTTACCACATCCTCCTTCAAACTGATGAATGAGTGAATGAAGTAACCCGTGTGATTCCGATCTACAGGGAGCCAGAGCCTCAGATCCTGGACTATCAGACGCAGCAGTACAAGCTCTTCCCTCTGCTGGCCATGGCCTATGCTTTCACGTTTGTGGGCCAGTATATGACCGAGATATACCACCGTATCTCTGAAGACATCAACCGGGGCGACTTCAGCCAGCTGCCAGAGGTACTGACCAGATAACGTCTGAAGAAACTCAATAAAACTCAATAAAACTTTAAGGTTGATTTTCAATTAGATACAAATATTTCATTTAGATTATTTAATGGTGCAAAGTCACATCATATACCTATACAAAAAAAAAACACAAAAGTTTTGATCATGATAAAATAAGAGACTGTTTTAATAGTGTTTAGATGGTCCTTTTTAGCCTAAATAGAACTCCAGCATAGGGTGGGATTAG
>NW_015151442.1:157226-158850 GCF_000732505.1 Cyprinodon variegatus
GAGAGCACATCCAGTTAGTCACAGTCAGAGAAACAGGACTACACTGGAAAACAGGCCAAGATTTATTTACAAACAATTGAGCGAAAAGAAGACTCCAAACACAAAAATGATAAATAATGCGCCAACAAAATGTGTTTCTCTTTCAGAAAAACGTATGCAACCAGAGTTACTGGTGTTTATATTTAATAAGTGTAAATGAACGTAACTTTGGACTTTAAAGTCTGGCTGTTTGTATTAGGGTTACATTGGGAATGATGGAGAGTGCGCTCCATTAGTTTGCTGTATTATTTGCAGAAAAAGAAAGCAGAGGATCATAAACCTTTCTTAAAATCAGCCGTTTATCTTGCAGTATTGAATGATTTCCTAAACTGAATCTCTTTGTCCTGTAGCTCCACGCCCTCTCTGCTGGTCTTAAGGCCTTCACCACTTGGGAAGCCAACTCTGCTATCGAAGTATGCCGCATGTCATGCGGTGGCCACGGTTACTCCCGTAGCAGCGCCTTGCCAGACATTTACGTGGAGTTTACACCCACCTGCACCTATGAGGGCGAGAACACGGTCATGATGCTGCAGACTGCAAGGTACGTTTAACTAACAGAACAAAATGCCACATAGCTCCCAGCCAGGCTGAGATGTAAACATTCAACCACACGGCTGTTTACAGTTAGACAGAAACCCCGGAGACACGGCCTGCCTCCGCCCTCACTATAAACAAATAGGAGGAGCTGCCTGTTTTGGGTCCTTAGATCCTGAAAGGTCAGCAGATGTGTTTCAGAAACCTGCCGGGTGATTTTTCAGCCTTTTTCCAGAGGCTCCGCTTCCCAGTGAAACCAGTTCCAGCAGCTCCTTCCCACAGTTTGCTCATACCTGAACATATTCACCCAGAAAGAGAAGGCTGTTGAGAATGGGAGGGGGTGAAACGGGATCCACTAAAGGAACAAAAGACCTGAGAATGTCAGGTTGTCTTCATGAAGCGTGTGGCTTTCAGCTCTGCTCTATACAGTTCTGTATTTTTTCCACATTATGTCACCAAAATCACGTCCATGTTTGACTCTAAAACATCCCATTTTAACTCATACAGTTTCAGTTGCTCCTAAATCTGTTTCTAGTATTTTAAAACAAGGGGCGGATTTAGGAAATTTGGGGCCCGAGGCCCTATGAATAGAGAAGATGACACATAAAACCCATTGTGTCCCTCTCTTCTTATCCCTTTTCTTCTTGTTTTCCTCTATGTTTTGTACTCAGCTGACTTTTCATGCTGTCTCTAAAGGAAGATTTTTTTTCCAAGCACTAAGCTCACTTAGCTGATTGCTCCTTCCTGTGTTTCCAAAAAGGCGACGGCATTTTAGCGAAAGGATTTTTATTCAAAAAAATAAATAAGGAATAGTTGTCTTAACCATACATGTTAACAGAGTTTTATGGGGAACTTTGGTCCCTAAGCAACTGCCTAGTAGGGGTGGAACGGTTCACAAAATCCACGGTTCGGTTCGGTTCGATTGATTGTTACACTGGAAAAAAAAACGAAATTTAGATAAGTTTTTTCTTTCTTAAAATAAGTGTATTTGTTCTTGGATTCAGTAGGTAAAAGAGAGATTTTGCCAATGGAACAAGACAATTTACACTTA
>NW_015151442.1:160740-161816 GCF_000732505.1 Cyprinodon variegatus
GCAGGTACCTGGTGAAGAGCTACCGGCAGGCCAGAGCAGGCCAGCAGCTGAGCGGCATCGTGTCCTACCTGAATGAGTCACGGGACAGGAGGGTGCAGCCTCAGGCCGTCGCCGCCAGACCCCCCGTGGTGGACATCAATGACCTGAGCAGCCTGGTGGAGATCTACAAGCAGCGAGCTGCCATGTGAGTGAAAGCCTCGGCATCAAAGAGACGTGGGACATCTTTTATAAGATTATGTTTCCAGAATTAGTAAGTTCTGCCAGCCAGACTGGGAGGTGAACTAGATGAGTTTCATAGATTCTTTATTTCAGCCTAATCACCAGCGCGCAGAGAAATGTTGGTCGGTTGTAATGGAATGAGGTTTTTCCGGTATTTGATTTCTCTCCATCAACGTCTGTTTCCCTCAGTCGTTCTCAGTCAGCCAGAGTTTTTCCTCTATCGTTTTCTCTGAGGAAGATGATATGTCGCTGATTACATCACTGCATGCTGCCCACTTTAGTCCCGCCTGAATCCATTTGCTGTGGTGAGAACAGAGAGTCCGTCTGTGGGAAGGAGGCTAATAACAGTAATGTTCACACTACAGGCCTTAATGCTAAATTCCAATTTTTTTGTTTTTTTTTTCCCCATCATTGTTCATCTTTCCAAATATATGCGACTTGTATGTGATCTCCTGTGTGAACTGCATTCATAGAGTTTAAGTGTCCCGCATGCGCAGTGGAGGACACTATGACGTTAAAAAGCGAGTGTGCTCTGTGTTTATGGAAGTAAACATGGATGGTAGCGCTGGAGAACATCTAGCGATCTTTCACCAACCTTAAAGACATGATCTTTTCAAGATGGTTAAAAATAAGGACTAATCTCTGGTAGGGGTGTAAATAATAATCGTTTTGTATCGATGCATCGATCCAACAGCCGACGATTCGATGCATCGACACGTCTGGAAGAGAATCGATTCATGTTTTTTTTTTCCTCCGGTCGATTTTTATCCATTTGCTCCTGGGCGTAATTCTCCCTCCCGTGCTGCGGTGGCGCTAAACCTATTTTGCCCTCCTACCTCGCTTCCTGGTTATACTCT
>NW_015151442.1:162887-164592 GCF_000732505.1 Cyprinodon variegatus
TGTCTGCACAGCCATGTTGGATTAATTCAACCGGGTCGCATTTGAAAAGATCCGATACGTTTTGGATTCAGTATACACAGAGCCAAGTGGTCGGGGTTGCATTGAAAAAAAATCTAAGATCCAGGTCGCATATTGGCAAAAAAATCTGATATGGTTCACTTCAGGCTGCTGTGTTTACATATCCAAATGATCCCAAAAAAGATTCCTTTCTTTGTCCGTTATCTTTATCCTGTTAGATTTCAGTTAAGGTTCAGTCAGTTAATGAATAAATGGTTCTTTGAGATCCACAAAAGCATCAAAAGTGCTGGAGTTTGCTTTTGTAGAAGGCGTTACAGTCCTGTGTGTCAAATATTAGCTTCATCTCAATGCTGTGCTCTATGTTCTGCAGAAAATGGCTGCTTTCTGTTTGTTTGTTTATTTTTTTACAAATAAAGTTCTGCAGTGGGAGCTCTATATATTTGCTTTCAGCATCTTCAGTCAACAACTCAGTAAAATCACCTTTTTACTGTAATTGCAGCTGCTGGTCTGTTTGGGAGCTTTTCCTGCATCCTTTTGCATTAAGAGCGACAAAGTTTGGTCCTTTTTTTTCTAAGTAAAGTATTTCAAGCTTAGACAGGTTGGATGGAGAGTGTCTATAAAATGTATTTACCTGTTGGCTCTGGGCAATCTGAAGATCTGAACCTCTCTGCTGAAGTTCTGTTTAATTGTTTTCCTGCAGGAAGGTCAACTTCTGCCCTCCTTTCAGTTTTGCTATTGCTAACAAGTTTATTTCCTCCGATACCGTTTACCGTCATACTGTCACCGTGTTTTACTATGAGAAAGGTTTGTTCAGGGTGTTTCCACCACATCCAACTGTTCGCTTGTCGACCTCACAGTTTCATTTTGGTCTCATCTGACCAGATCACCTCCAACGTTTTCCCTACTTCCTGTTTCCCTTGCATGGCTGGTTATAGACTGTTACTTCTCATTGATGTCATTAAACAGGCTTTCAATAGAGCTATGGAGTGAATTTGGTTCCATTATTTTTTGCAAGCAAGGAACACATTTAGTAAGCTGAAATGAAAAAAAAATGGTTGCTAGAAATAAAACTGAAAAAAAGTATCTGAGGAAAAACTCAAATGAACTCAAATTTCCTAATTTCCTCTTTTTTTTTTAAATTTTTGTATTTTGAAACTTTTATTTCGTAAAAATTATTTCTAAATATTAATATTTTCACATGTTATATTTTCAATTTTTTTTAAAGATTTTATCTTTTATTGTATTATTTAAACTATATATATATATATATATATATATTTATATATATATATATATATATATATATATATATATATAAATTGTTTTTTTTTTTTTTCCAATTGCGTCATACAGATCATGTTCTCTTCACTTCTAGGTGCGCTCTTTCCTATAGAGCAGAGGTCACCAATTAAAAATCAGTAAAGTCGGAATAAAGAAAATCAACAACCAGTAAAAATCTGGAGGCATTTTTTTATCATATTCTGTTACTTTAAACAGAATTTAACACTGAAGTAAAATGCAGGTGTTTATTTATCCATGTTATACACTGACTTTTCAAAAAAAAAATATTAAAAATATGTTATGTTTCCATTTTAAAATCTAAAGTGTTTTTTTTTTTAAGTAGAGAACAATGGGTCAGTTTGGTTTATAGACAATTTCCTGATTCACATATTATATAAAACACTTG
>NW_015151442.1:165909-169737 GCF_000732505.1 Cyprinodon variegatus
AAATAAAATGCATAACGATATTACAGCTTTCATTGATTTATTTCAAATTTGAAAAATTGTTTAGCCTGTAAAGTAGAAAAAAATTTAACCAATTCATCGAATCAGTGTATTCTTGAGTATGGAGAATAATCGAATCATTGGTTCAGGAAGTTGATACTGAATTGAATCGCTATGATGGATGTGATCTAAACCCCTACATCTGTGTGAAGTTTATAAGAGCAACCCACAGTCTGTGATGGAGGTTTTCTCTGTGTGTTTATAGTCTGGTTGAGATGGCAGCCAGAAGCATCCAGCAGGAGCTGCAGCACAGGAAGTCCCAGGAGGACGCCTGGAACAACAGCGCCATCGACCTGGTCAGAGCCTCTGATGTAAGTTTTATTTCCATTACAGTTACAGTAAATTCACTAAATTCACTTTTCATTTGTAAAAAAAAAAATAAATAAATAAATTTAAAGGATGTTTATTTTTTCTTAATCCTAACGTGTAGATTCGTGTTGTTAATGATCTAAATCCATTTTGCTGTAGAAACTCATATTTTTCTCCCTGCCGTCTGCCCCCCTTAGGCCCACTGTCACTATGTTGTGGTGAAAGTCTTCCATGACAAGCTGAAAGGAGTCGGCGACACAGCGATACACTCTGTGCTGTCCACCCTGGCTCTGCTCTACGCCATGCATGGAATCACAAGGAACTCTGGAGACTTCCTGCAGGCAAGTTAAGCTCTCATATCTGCAGACCGGCCTGTTGAAACCTGTCATCTCCATTTGCTCAGTTAGCTGTTTGATCTTGTCTAAATCTAAGCTCCTAAATACTTCCTGTCAACTTTTATGGTGGAAATCTGGATCATTTTGTTTTGTTTGGTCATCTTTAATGTGGCCATTAATCAGTCTGTAACGTGTTTTGGCTCAGCCACTGGACGCAGCAGCGGATGTTCAGGTCTGTAGACCTTCCCTCCATCCAGGACTTGTACTGCTTTATGTTCAGGAAAAGGGCAGCCAACATCTCTGCGGATCGCAAACATTCTGAGTTGTTTAGACTTTTACCTTTGAATTTCTTTCCAAGTGTGAAGACATTTTGTTTAGAAAACATGCAAATTGAAATGGATGAATGGGTCCACCCCTTTGGAATGGGGGTCTATCATCGTAACCCCAACTCCTTTACAAGGGAACAGAAGACCTCGCTTATTCAGCCAGGCCAACAATTCCCTTTAATGACCCCCCCTTTCAGAGACAGACAGGTATGGGGCATTGCAGGCTAACAAAAGAAGCTAAACGACCCCCATTCCAAAGGGGGGGACCCGTTCAGCCGTTTCTATTTGCATGTTTTCTAAACTAAAACAAGGCTTTGTAGGGCTGCTGGATAAAACCTGGAACTAAACGCTATTTCTGACATTTTGAATTGAAAAAGCTTCCTGGATGGAAGAGAAACGTCTTTAAACCTGGAAACAAAGTCCAGTGGATTGTTTTTCACCTTTTTTTAAATGACAGTGTAGATGAACTTCAACAGCACATAACAGCCAGGCCAATACTACAATATTTGCTTCAATTCGACTTTCTCATCTTCTTCTATAAAAACAGTGTGTATGCATACACATTACCAAGAACAGAAAGACAAATTTAAGCTTATTCTGTCAGGATTTAGTTAAGGATTGTTGACCCAAAAGCAGAGGCGGGAAGGCAGAGGTGAATTTCTTTTAGATTTAATGAAAGGGAAACTGAAAACAAAGACAGGTTATCCAAAATCCAATAATGAAAACAAAGTCCAAACTAACAATGAAACCATGGAGACATCAGGGGAATCACTATCTCAACGAGGAAGACTCTGGAAGACGGAGTTGGAGCAAGTTTAATGAAGTTAGACGGTTTATGAAGAGGACCCAGCAAAGGGGAACTGAAGAGAGAGGGCTTTTAAAGGAGACTGAGACAAAGAGGGGGCTAATGAGGAAACTGGGAGCAGGTGTGCACAGAACAAGAGCGGGAAAGAGATAGGGAAGAAGGAGAACACAAGAGGGCAGCAGAGAGCAACAAATAGAAACCTGGAAGACTGGAAATGACAACAAAATAATAATAAAATTACTAGGATTATTAAACATGGAGAAAAGAAAACTAAACACTCAAAAGAAAACATAACAGAACCCAGACTAAAAAAACAAAGAACACAGCAAAATAAAAATAAAACCACTAACACTAGAAAACAAGGAGTAAAGCAAGACTGAATACTCAAAAAAAAAAAAAAAACATAACAGAAACCTGACATATTCTTCCCACAAATATTTAGTTTTTATATTTAAGACGTCGGACCATAGAGGGGAAAGCCGACTGTGGTTGTGTTTCCAAACTTTTGCCTAAATAAAACAGATTCTGATCAGTATTTTGTTTTCCTTGCAGGCTGCACTGCTGAGTGTCCCCCAGGTCCTGCAGATTTCAGTTCGTGTGAAAGAGCTTCTCTCTCAGCTGCGACCCAACGCCGTGGCGCTGGTCGACGCCTTCGACATCCACGACAAGAAGCTGAATTCAGTCCTGGGCCGTTATGACGGAAACGTCTATGAGAATATGTTCGAGTGGGCTCGCCGTTCACCTCTTAATGCCACAGAGGTAAAAAACAAAAGAAGTTTTTATTTGAAAAAGCAGCCAGGGGGCTCGTAGGAGCTCTGGAGGAGCTACAGAGATTCACAGCTAAGCTGAGGATAGGAATTTATTGATTTCCTGGATGTTTTCCATGTTGAAAACGCTGCTCTGTGCGAAGGAGACCAACTGATCTGAGAGACGGGGGGAAAAATTGGCGTCCAGACTGGATCTCATAGAAACACACACCCAGAACATGCAGCTAAATGCTATTCTGTAACATAAAGATCTAACTGGGATAAACAAAAATGTGTTTTATTAGATTAGATTAGATTCAACTTTATTGTCATTACACAGGTACAGGTAAAAGGCAATGAAATGCAGTTTAGGTCTAACAAGAAGTTTAATAGCAGCGATGCAGAATATTCAATGCTATTACTACAAAATAAATAAATAAAACTAAAACTTGGACAGAAGCTTTCCTAATTAAAGTGCAGTGGAAGGTAATTCTGTATTTACAACTGTATATGTAAACAATTAATACTGTAAATAAACAGTTGGCAGTGCAAATCACTGTTTCAGTCAAGGTAACAGTCAGCAGTGCAAGTGAATGTTATCGTGTTGCAAATAACAAAATGGAGGCAGGTGTGAAGAGGGAGAGGAGCGTCTATCACAGAGGTCACAGATTAGCGGACCAGGGTCCGGATCCGGACCCACCTGCTGGCTAATCCGGACTCAATCTGATTTAAAACATTTATAAATTACCGCATGTTGTCCGACGACAGTGTCCAAATGTCACTTGCCCTGCTTCTCCTGTTAATACGGTAAAGCCCTGGGGAGCGTCCGGCTCCAGGCTGCACGGGATCCAAATGAGCCAATGAGCTGTCAGTCTGGGTTGCTGCTGCTGCTGAAAAATATTTGAATTCAAAAAAGATTTTAAGAGTAACTTTGCTGTTTTCTCATAAGTTGTTGTTTAAAATATTTAAAATATATATATTTTAAATACTTTTTTCAGATCTAATAGATTTCATATGTTTTATTATTTTTTACAAATAGCATTCTTTTCAAATTATGTTTCACAGATTATATTCTCTTCACTTCAAGCCCAATACAAGCTCTTCTAACGCACACTTTGAACAATAAATAATGTTGCTAACCTCCATGCAGACCAATAGAAATGCTGCTACAGCAGGATGGTCTGGATCTGACCCGCCTGCTGGCTAATCTGGACCTGATTTAAAACATTTATAAATTACTGCATGTTGTC
>NW_015151442.1:171777-173834 GCF_000732505.1 Cyprinodon variegatus
AAAACGCTGCTCTGTGCGAAGGAGACCAACTGATCTGAGGGACGGGGGAAAAATTGGCGTCCAGACTGGATCTCATAGAAACACACACCCAGAACATGCAGCTAAATGCTATTCTGTAACATAAAGATCTAACTGGGATAAACAAAAATGTGTTTTATTAGATTAGATTCAACTTTATTGTCATTACACAGGTACAGGTAAAAGGCAATAAAATGCAGTTTAGGTCTAACAAGAAGTGCAATAGCAGCGATGCAGAATATTCAATGCTATTACTACAAAATAAATAAATAAAACTAAAACTTGGACAGAAGCTTTCCTAATTAAAGTGCAGTGGAAGGTAATTCTGTATTAGTTAAAGTTTACAACTGTATATGTAAACAATTAATACTGTAAATTAACAGTTGGCAGTGCAAATCAATGTTTCAGTTAAGGTAACAGTCAGCAGTGCAAGTGAACGTTATAGTATTTATATATATATATATTTATATATATTATATATGGGAGGATTAGAGTTCAATAAAGTGACAGCTCTGAGGAAAAAACTGTTCTTTATTCTGCTGGTCCTGGTCCAGAGGCACCTGAAACGCCTACCAGAGGCGTTCTATGCTTTTATTTGTAAAACAGATAAAAATTCATTCATTATTTAACCTCAGCTTTGTTATTCTATCGCAGGAAATCCAGATCTAAAACAACAAAGCTTTTAGCTTTGTGACTAAAAGGACCATTAATAAACAAACAGCTGCGGTGGCTTAATATGTGTAATATTTCCATCACTAAATACTGAGTTCCTCTTTCTGCTGCATCTAGAAAAGTCTTTCTATTTACTGGCAGAGCATCAGCTTCAACACTAAGCTGTTGACCTCAATCTAAGCTACACTCACATTTAGTTTAGAGGTAAAATTGTTTCCACTGTGGAATAAAAAGCCTCTGTTCCCCTTTAGAATATGAGAAAACATTCTAATACAAGCCAAACAGATTGAAACTCCAGTTTTATTGAATTTTTTTATCTTTCTTCTTTTTGAAACTCTGTTATTTTTTCTGTAGGTCCATGAATCCTTCCAGAAGTACCTGAAGCCCCTGCGATCCAAGCTGTAAGCTAATGAAAGGAGCTCCACTAATGACTGGGACCCTCCAACTCTGCCCGAATCTCCCCTCTAATAACCTGCAGTATCAACCCTATGATGGTTTCCTCTGCTTATCAGCGCGTTTTTCACCTTAATTGCAGCACTCCGTCCACTTCTGGTTTAACAAACACATCTGCTACAGCTTTGGTAGACGGCTGATAAGTCTGGAGTGTTATGGAAGCTCAGCAGAGCGATAAATAAGATTGACGGAGGAATAAATTAATCTCTCTTTAACAGAATAAATAAAGATTGAAGCCAAGTGGATAGATTTAAAAACAGAAAGCAAACCGCTTCACTGTTTTTTATTAAAATAATAAATGCTTCATGAAATTCTGGGTGTACTAGTAAGAAAATACTGAAGCTTTTCCCCATTTCCCAGATTCACATCAGAAATATTTCATAAGTATTTTTAGTTTTCTCATGTGGTTATTTCTAAATGTCTTTTTCCAATTAGTGTCAGTCGATCTAACCTTCCTTCCTCCCTGAACTTCTCCTCCTTTCCTCCTTAAACGGATCAGTTAAGGTTATGGGATGCTTCAGTTAATAAAAGCTACAATCAGAGGACAAACAGAACGGCGTGTAGGGAAGTAGACCAAATTGATGCACTTTGTAATTGTAGTTTTTTTTTTTATTTGTTTTATTGGATACTTGCCCTTTTAGCATTTTTTTTTTTTATTTGCTTTTCATTGCACAATTTTCCTTTTTTCCTGGTGAAATTTGACCTGTATAAAAAGCCAGGAACGGATTTCGGAAATTTGGGGCCCTAGGCAAAGACAGGCAGGGGGCCCTCTGAATTGAGAAGACAACGCATAAAACCCATTTTTTCCCCTCTCTTCTTGTCCCTTTTCTTCTTGTTTTCCTCTCTATGTTTTGTACTCAGCTGACTTTTCATGCTGTCTCTAAAGGAATGAAAGATTTTTTCCAAGCACTAAG
>NW_015151442.1:175234-177241 GCF_000732505.1 Cyprinodon variegatus
TACCAATCTACTCGCTCTGGAGAGCAGAGTTCGCTGCTTTTAGATGTTGTCTCCAAAGTCTCCAGTAGCAGAAAAAACTTGCTAGATTTGGCGCTAGGAGCTTTTTTTGACATCAAAGTGCTAGAGTGGTCTGAAAAGTGGCTAAATATAGCGACTAAAGCGCTAAGTTAGCATGTCTCTTTGGACCTTTATGAACATGTGCAGCAAATAGACTGATCCAATATGGTGGACACTGAAGGGGGGGCTGAGACACAATATTATAAGCGTTCTGATGGCATTTTAATGAAAGGATTTTTATCAAAAAGAAACTTAATGTGCACAAATAAGGAATAGCTGTATTAAACATACATGTAAAATGACTTTTATGGGGCCCCCAGGAACTTGGGGCCCTAGGCACCTGCCTCGTATTCCCTAATGTTAAATCTGCCCCCTTTATTAAGCATGTTCAGCTTTATAAACTTCTGGCGATGATAAAGACTGACTGAGGCCACAAGTCATGTACAGAATAAAGCCTGTGCATTAGTATTATCCCTCCCTACCATGTGGGGTCGCACCCTTGTCCAGCTTTGGATCGCTTCTTTTTAAAGACACATTTCAAAACACAAACTTTAAAATAATTTTTGCCTTGATGCTGAATCAGATCAGTGTAGACGGGGCCCAGTGGACTGATACCTGCTTTGGTTGATTCAGCAAACCCAATTAAAACTTGGAGAATAACGACAATGAGTGGAAAGTCACTACAAGACTTAGATATTTTGTATGATTTTAGGACTGTGATGATTCCAGGTTTTTAACCCTCACACTGTAACGGAGCGTCAGGATGTGCCTGAGTATTTGCTCTATATTATCTAACAAAAGGAGGAGGCGCCTTAAAGGGTTTCTAACTAAACCTTTAATCTTTATACACTTTGTTTTCATTTAATGGTTTTGTGTTTATCTAAGCTGTAGTGTAATTTTAAAGATTGTAATAAAATAAATGATTTCTGTGGAATTTTCCTGACCTTTTATTCTTTTTTTTAAATGATGCTTAATTTAGACCAACTAAACAGAAGTGAATCAATAAAAATTGTCTGAAAATATTTTTGTCAGATGCTTTTTTTTTTTTTTAGAAATCATGCATGTTTAAGGTTAAAACATCAGCCTTTTAAAATGCATTTACTGTGTGTAGTTGGCTAATTCTAATTTTGCGTATTTCTTGTTCTTAAATGAAAAAGAATAACAGCTGGTTTGTGATTGACGTGTAATAAAACTATTAACAATTTACATTGATACAGAAAATATCCAAAATCTTTATAAGTGAGCTCCAGCTGTGCCCTGCCAGAATGTGAGCAGCTGATCTATTTATTGCTTTTATTAGGTTTTGAAATATTTTGTTAAATAAAAATCCAAGGAACAAAAACTTAAGTTGAAGAATTTCAACAAGTTTTTTTGTTCAGCATTTTTCTCCAGTGGTTTAACCTCTTCTAGAATCTCCAAATTAAAAATGTTGCTTTAGAGCAGAAGTTCCTGAACTTTTCTCACTGCCAAATATTAGGATTACAAAAAGTTAACTCTGTCCCCAGCTAACTTTTTTCAATAATTTAACAAAGAAAAGTATATTAAATATTGCAATTGCTTCTTTAAATCACAAAACTACAGCCTTTAAAGTGCTGTTACTTTTTTTTTTTGCCGTTTATGTAACAATTCAACATTTCTATCAATACATTTGACAATATCGATTCAAATATCATAAGGAATCACAGGTAGAAAAAATGTTTTTTTTTTTGTACCCCAAATGGTTAAATTTACAAATAAAGGAGGTAAAAAAAAAAAATTAATAGGGTCAAAAAAACAAACAAAATCAATTGACCTAACAAATTACACATATATAATGGATAATCAGACCATTACATTCAATAGGGGTAACTAACATTAGAACTACAACAATTAGTGTGATTCAGTTTATTTATACACTCACCGGCCACTTTATTAGGTACACCTGTCCAACTGCTCGTTAACACTTAATTT
>NW_015151442.1:181179-182166 GCF_000732505.1 Cyprinodon variegatus
GGCTGGCAGTAGCAGGAGCAGATCAGTGTGGGAGTCAAACTCCACCTGATGGGAACAGACCCGGGCAGCGCCTCCCTCTGAGGCCGAGATAAGACATGGCTCCTCCCCCGGAGCGTCCGCGCTGTCTGCGGCTACAGCAACAAGAAAAGAGAAGAAAAGAGAAGAGATGTTGGAAGACAGAAAGAGGGAAGTAGAGAGAAACTCAGCCTGTCACTAACTAACCGGACATTTAGCAGCTGCCCATGAATAAAAAGCCCTCTACTTTTGGTCGGAGGTGAGTAAAACCTTTAAAAATGTTTGGTTTGATCAGCAGTTTAATGTTTTTCGGTAATGTGAGTAAACTGGAGGATTCATCGCGTTCCTAAACATCTAATAAAGTAGAAATGGAGCTAATAGCTGCTGGTTTGTAACCGCCTGGCGCTGGAAGCAGCCGCAGACATGCCTCAGCAGGTCCTTTGTGGCTCTTCCCGCCCGTCCAAACCCAGAGCAGCTCCTTTAAAGCAGAACCTTTCTGCTCCTGAACTTCCTCCTGGGCGCCATGACTGATCCCAGCTTCCACAGCCCGACCATCTGCCAGGAGGTCCGGGTTACCCTCCGCCCGGTCACCGCGCGGCTCACACATAAAAACAGCCGTTAGTGAAGCTTCACAGGCTGCTGTTTCACTCACATGTTTGAAGTTGTTGAAGATAGAAGGAAATAAATGGCGTCTGTGCTGTTAGACACACTTCCCTGTCAGAATTAGGGAGCAGGTTTGACATATCTTTTTTATTTTTTAAATTATTTTCTTCACTAATCAAAATGTGAAAAGACACTTTAACTTTAAAGACGTTCCAAACATTTAGCTAGTTTCTTTAAAATAGTTCAAATAAAACAAACTAGGTTTCCAAAAACAAGCTGGTGACGTCACATAAGGTTCAAAATGAGTGTTGCACTGATGCCTTTTTTTGGCACCGATACCGATACCAATATCTGGCTGTGCAGTATCGG
>NW_015151442.1:184119-186172 GCF_000732505.1 Cyprinodon variegatus
TGCCTACCTTTGTGAAGCAGGAAACAGACTAAAACAAAGTGAATCCAGTAGAACTTTTTATGGTATCAGTGCCCTATTTGTTGGTACTCATTGATACCAATACCACCATTTTAGTGCTGGATCGGGGCGCCGCCCGATACTGGTATCAGTATCGGTGCAGCACTAGTAAAAATCGACTGGTTATAGAAGAGCTGAAACAATAAATGAATAATAATATAAATAAATGTAACTTTATTGATCTGATATTGGAGAAATTTACGTCTGCTTTTAACTTATCCCATTGGGGAGCAGTGGGCTGCCATTATGCGGTGCCTGGGGGAGCAATCAGGGGGTTAAGACTCAGAGAGCCAGAGTGGCAGTCTATGGAAGTTGGTTTCAAACTCACAACCTCAGCATTCCAAGCTCTATGCCCTAACCCACAGGCCGCCACTATCCCATTTATTAAGCTGCCGTTAATCTAATTATATGTGATAATTAGATTATTAAAGTCATAGGGAATTCATATTCAAATTTCACTAACTGACCTTCCCGTGTTCCAAGCTAAAACCCTGAGGGCCCTGCGGAGAAGGGCCGGGACACGATCAGGAGACAAACGCCAAACCCTCTTTATCCACTGGCCTCCAAGAGTCAGGAAATGAACCAGGGACTTCACTAAATAAAAAAACAAACATGATTAACCAACAAGAAAAATTAAGAATAATGATCTGGCCCCGATAGCTGGGCTGAACCGTATATATAGCAGAAGGAGCAGGTGAATAAGATCAATGATAATTAGAGAGTGGCGAGGGAACGGCAGGTGAATGAAGCGAGTAATCAGATCAGCTTCTGGGGCTGCGATCGTGACGAGGGAAGCTTTGATTTAATTTAAAGGGCTAACAACGCCGACAGTTCTATACGTTATATATCTGGGTCTGTTCCAATCCTGTGTGTGGGAGGGAGGGATGTTCAGCAGAACCTTCCAGGCTGAATGAGAGAACTGTGACCCGATGCCCCCCTTACCAAAGTTTGGTTTCAGCCAATGATGGTAACAAATGAAATAGCAGCACAGGCCAAGAGAAACCGCATCATTTCAAGCTTGTAACGCTCTGTGGATTCGGACAGAACAGGTGTGATAGCAGCTGCTAAGCAAACATCCTCCTGAGCTGCCATGTTTTATTTGGCTGTTTCATAGTAATATGCCCCACCTTGAAATAAAATACTGTAAATTGGTTGACTGAGCGGTTGAAACAGGAACGGTATAACATGGATTCTCATGAATTTGTGAAAGCACAAATGTTGCAAGAATTCAGCTTCTATGTGGCTCATCTAGATACCAGACTTTTGCTGGGAAAATATGATGACTAGCACATAGCTCAACTCTTCTTTCTTTTTCATTTGTTACAATGTTACCCAATACTTTCTTGATTAGTAGCATCTCAGAGCCAAATGATACATCTGAAGTGTTGCCCTCTAACAGGACGTGTATTTAATGGCCTGCAGCTCTATTAGGTTTGGAGAAAAACACAAAGAAAGCTGCACCTGTCGACCAATCAACACACGGCTACATTTAAGGTCATCCTAAATGTTTATGAGTGCAGATTTTATCCTCAATGATATAAAACAGAGTTGGAGATTAAATAGTGCGTCATGTTGGCCACACCGCCTCATATTCAGGTTATTTGGATGATTTGTTTTTTTCTTAAGAATGTTAAACATTATAGATTAACACAACTTTAAACATCTTTTTCATCTAAAATAGATCATTTTTAACTCTGAAGTTGGAAAAGGCAGATTTAAAACGGCGGGGATTGTTTAATAAAATTGATCAAATGAAATTGTGAATTTAAAAATTGTGCGTATGTTTGTGTATAATATGCTTTCCTAAAGCAACACTGTGTAACTTTTAGTCAGTGGGGGTGCTAGACCTGTAACTTCCAGGTTTAAAGGAAAAGTCGGGTCATATTCAGAATTCAAACTTCTGAAATTAATTCAAAATTATTCCATCCTGTTCAATAAATAATATGTTTTTGATTAAGAGTAATTTCCATGTGAATGTGCTTTACTGGAGGCATCC
>NW_015151442.1:188822-190340 GCF_000732505.1 Cyprinodon variegatus
ATGAATCAAGATGCTATGACCGAAAGAATTTGATTGACAGATGACCGTTGATAAATGATTGGGCGAATTTAGGTGTTCAGGCTGACGGATAAATGGCCTGCAGAAAATAATGAAAAAAACCCACAGATTTTACGTTTTTTTTTCTAAATTTTGGGCCAGTATGGTCTGATAAAGATTACATTTATATACATGTTTAAGCCAGAATGATTTGAAAAATAAATATGACTTCCCTGCAACTTTAAATAAAAATTTGCTTGTTTAAAGTAGGTCATTTGAAAAGATAAGGGTCTTTTTTTTCTGCTATAATTTACAGAGGAAATGTGGTGTGTTTGCATTGTCCCCCTGCAGCAGCATCAGTTGGGTTTATTAAACTTTGTGGTAAAATGATGGTGCCTGTCTTTGCTGCAGTTGTTCTCTTTTCTTAATGTTGCTGCTGCTTTAAGATCAGAATGGCAGTTAAAAAAGAACAGACAAATTCAGCACTGAACAAACTGGAAAATAAAAATAAAAGTGGTGAAATTTTAGAGATCAGAAATATAATAAGTTCCAAACTGCTTCTTGGTCAAGTGTTTGTTGTTGTTTTTTTGTCTGAGATTGAAAGAGTCTGTCTGTCGGTGGTGCATCTGTCTGTACGCGGCGCGAGAACATGTTTCTGTCACAAGTAGTGACAGAAACCTGAGTGAAAAGAATGAGTTGAGTCTGTTTAAAGGTGATCAGTAATGTTATGACCTCTCAGATGTTTGCAGATTCATGCCTGGTTTTGTAACAGTGCATCATCAGGGCAGATGTTGAAAACAGGAAGTAGCTGAACATGACTGCCTTCAGCTTTTTTTGTGTTGCAGCGTGTTTTCTCCACCTCTGGTGTGAGAAAGTCCATCGGTTCTATAGAGGAACTTGAAGGCGCTCTCTGGTAGGCTGGGGCGTGGTTGGATGGGGATTCTGAGTGTAAATATTGTAGGGAGGAAACGGTTAATCTGAATAATGTTGAAATAATCCTCAGTTTAGTAATCAAATAATCATTAAAGAGCAAAATTACGTTTCTTTAGATTAAATGTACTGAGAGTAGCAAACCAGAGGTGTTTAAGTGCAAACTTAAAAAGACTTTAAGAACAGGTTCAACGACAAACATGCATAGACGTATCAGAGCTGTCCATTGGTTCCGACTGTGGCTTTGGTTCTAGTTTTTTTTTTTTTTGCACAAAAACTTTTAACTTTGCTCTTTAGTACTCTGCATAGCTCTATTTTATTTGCATAACTTAACCTACCGATGTTTAAAACAAAACATCCAGAATGCATTTAATTAGTGAGCATTTCCTCTGCAGAATCAGTTTGCTCCGTTTTAATGTTCGGTCACCAGAGGGCTGAGCTTTACACATGCTGAAGCCTCTTTGTTTTAGATGCAGATGCAACATTAGCTACAGATTTGAAAGCGCACTGAATCAGAGTGTACATTTTCTGTTATTTTAAAAACGAAAAGCATCATTTTATTAACGGTTTCCATTTCACGTCTTTTATAAA
>NW_015151442.1:192455-194888 GCF_000732505.1 Cyprinodon variegatus
TGCATGCTGTGCTGGGGATGGACTCAGTCTGTATGGTTCAGCTGGCATGTAGTGTGTCTCACAAAGGGTGCTGACCTCTTTACACTGAGCAAAATGCTTTTAAAATACATGAGAAGCACATTAGCAGCTGTTTCTCTTAAACTTAGTTTATTGGGAATCTTTGTAACCCTAAAGCCAGGAAAATGCTGTGCGATTTTTGTCCGTCTGTCTGTAAACAGCAGCTATATTAATACCACAATCAAATAAATCTCTTTATGCAGACCGGGTTCATCGCTGCCCCCCTCAGGACACTGACTTGAGCATCATTTCATGGGCATTACGCTGCAGTGCGTTGTGCATAAGTTAGGCTGTCGTTGGACAGAAGTTCTGGACTCTTTATAAATACTCTATGTATACGCCCAAAATTGTAAAATACATAGTAAGTTCAGCGTATGCCAGCGTTTTAGGAGATTCTGGGACGTCAGGCATACGCTCTCATAGAGCCCTAATCCTTTACGATCTTATATCATCATCGCACACCCCCATGGCCCAGCCACAGCAAAGATACAAAAAACAAAGGCAGTAGAGATGCTATATCAGAAAACAACTTAAGAATATCTCCAGTTCCATAGAAGATACTAATCTTATAGATAAGGTTATTTATGTAAAAAGCAGGTTACTTTGAATGTATTGAAGTGATGTCAAAAACTGTTTTTACTGCTAATTTAAGACATAAACCTTTAGTACCCGAGGCTTTCTTTCATTCATGCTGTATTCAGCTCGTATAATAGGCAATAATTTATAGTCAGTTATCCAAAATGTTATGACACGCACACTTTCCTCCATCAGCTAATGGATGTGAGCAGGATGCAGCGACTCAGCACCCTACAACAGCATAACACACTTTATTTATGGTGGTTTAAACTATCTGTTGCTCTTAATCGTCCTGTCCACATGCATTATGTGTCACTATTGCCTCGTCCTCTGACTCGACCTTTTTTTATTTATCTATTAATAGCATCTTCTTTTAGAATCGGGGATCTCACGCTGTGGCCGAGCTGCTCTGGACGTCTTTGTCCTTCCCACGCCATTGGAGAACCGCTTTCAGATTTCAGCAACTAAGAAGTACTTCAATAGCCTTTGTTTTACTCCCAAAGGTGCAGAAGGCACCCAGTTTGTCCATTTCCTTGTTCTTTCCTCACCAGCTCCTAGAGGACAGAACGTCTTTCCTCGTGTCCCGTCTGGCACTGCTGTAAGTGTCTGACTGTGAGTGAGAACCACGGTCCGTCCGCTCGACAATGCAAGCTGGGCTACAGAACAACAATTTCTTCCACGAATGTCTCAGATTAGCAGTTTGTGTGACACATTGCAGCATACAGGCAGGATGATGTGTGTCTCACTGTGAGCTCATTCTGTGGTTATGTGGGTCTGATGGGAAGGATCAGGAACAAAGCTGTTCCTATCGTAGCGTGCAGCGACGCAGGCCTGGGCACGCACGTTCTTGGAAAATAGGTGCAGCTTTTTTTTTCGTTGTCACAAACTCATCGCTTTTATTGAAACGATGAGTCCTGAGCTCTGTGTGCTGCTCTACAATGAAATGATTTGAACTAAGAAAGAATTTCTGCTTTAAATCTGCACTGAGGGACACGTCCACCCTTTAAAGATTGAGTAATTAAACAATTTTTTTTTTGCTGCTCTGTATTTTGAACACTCAGTCATTCCCTATAATCCATAATGTTATGTTGGTCCTTAATGGTTTCAATCAATAAAGTGGAAAAAAAGTTAAGATGCAAAAAACACTTCAAGAACTGTGAGAAAAGATGAATTGTAGGTTTATTCTTTTGTCAAGATTTAAAAGATATAATAAAGCTCCTTTATCTGCAACAGAGGAGGAGAAATGAGGCAGTTTAGACATTTAATTAAACATTAACAGCTTCCTGATTCTTTTATTGTGAGATTTAAAAAAAAAATCTGCAAAGAAATGTGAAGTTGATGCAAAGTCTGCAATGCTTGTTTCTACTAAGATGTCCATTGGATAACTGCCTCCATTCCCCTCTTCAGTTATTTGTAAAATAATCAAAGGCTTATCTGGCTAATAATGAAACAAACGGTCCGACCCAGACTGAAGCTGACGGTTAAAGCCGGGCGTACAATTGTTGCACGAAGCTACAGCTCAAACTGAAAGAAGAAACCAAAAGTTTTAAAAGTTCAAATCACCGCTCATGATGTTTGTTCTCCTGCTGTGCGACCCGACGCTCTGATGCGATCTACCTGCTCAAACTTTACGTCTAAAAACCACGTAGGACTCAGCTCCGCAGTGAGATGGCGCTGCTCGGACTCGTCTATCCGGAAGCCAAACGAGTAAAAGAGGAATATGAAGCTCACTAGAGGGAAACGCGCTGCCTTGGATATTTGTGCAATTTTGTGCTGAAAGCCCTAAAAAGAAAAGGAGAC
>NW_015151442.1:195261-197715 GCF_000732505.1 Cyprinodon variegatus
TACAAGGGTCAGCGCTTACCAATAAACATATTTGCAATGCTTTATTTAATTAAAATATTCTCATTTTTAAATCTGTAGAAGTGTCAGTGTGATTACAAAAGTAGAGCAACAGAGTAAAATAACTTTTTAGAGGCAGCTCACTGGAAGGTTGTGCTAGTTTTAGAACAGGCTTGAGGGCACCACATGTGGTCCTTGGGGGCTACCTGGTGCCCGTGGGCACCATGTTGGTGACCCCTGCCCTATAAAGTACATGTCGTACAGTCAAAATAAATCGCACAGTGTACGCCCGGCTTAAAGGAGTCATCAACCAGCATCTCTACAACAAGTGGGGTGTGAATTTGCAAGAATTTGGCAATTAGTTTCACGATTCTACTAACTAGTGGCTGGGAGTTTAAGAGTTATATAAAGGTAAACAAAAAAGGATGTTTAGCTTTAAATTTTTGTCATTTAAGATCCATTTGGACATATTTTGGATCAATCATTTTTTGGAATATCAGGATATTAGGTATTTTGAATCGACTTTTCTAACAACCCCACTAACAACCCACTGTCTGTAGCTCATCAACGAGGAAATCATGATCTGAAAATGAACAGAGCTTGAAGTATTTTGCACAAACCAGATCCACGTTTACGCTGTTAAAAAAAACCCCAAAAAACTAAACAGATTTCCAATTGATCGCACTATTGGACATGAGCTTTTCTTCATGAGTGACCTAAGTTCTTGTTCCAATTGTTGTCTTAAACTGTGTAGCAATAATGTGAAATAAGTCTTTTAAATTAGGTTTTTTTTATTTTTATAATTGATAAATTTCTTTCCCTTATTGTTATAATATTATCACACTGTAATTGTGAACATTTTCTGCTCTTAGGGCCTTAAAAAATGTGCCAGAATTTGTGTCATTTTCCTAATGTTGTTATGAAGCCTGCAATTTGCTCAATGTAGAAACCTAGAGTCTGCAAAATAGATTAACGCCATTTTTTTTAAATTTAACTAATGTGTTAGATTTCTGTTGCTGCGATGCTGCAGGATTGATCCTTTGTTGAACGGCAGGACTGTGGTACCGGCTGCCGGCCTGAATACTGCACACTTCCTCTCACTCTGTCCCTGCTGGTCCTCTGTTAACAGCTTGGCGTCTCACTGAAAAGTCTGATTGTTTGGCCAGGGAGGTTTGAAAAAAATTGGTGGAAAAAAAGTGCACATCTTTGCCATCAGAACTTTACATATAGATCTTGATGACGTGATGAAGGCTGCTCATTAAATAGACCGAATTTTAGCGGATTGTACCAATTTGAAACAACCCAAATGGAAAATATTCAGTGTTAGGTCAAAGTATGATGCGCTATTAGCAGCATTACTTACTTAGATGTTGTTTATCCCTGTTTTATGGGGACTTTTCTTTGACTTCTATTCATCTTTGTAGCCTAAAGGCTGATTTATACTCAGAAACCAGGTGGTCTGCGTGTGTCGCAGTGAACGCAAATGTGCCCCCGCCCTTCAGCAGACACTCTGCTGCACCTCTCTAAAATTGTAAATGACCGCAGACAGGAGGCCTCTGGTTGGTCAAATCTACATCCGCTCTACTCTTTGCATATTTCCTGTTTGCTACCTTACCGGCTTGTTTTGTCTGTATGACCGCCATTGTGGAAAATGACTCATAAAGTTGGACCCGCTAGAAGAGCGAGGCGCGCGAGAACGCTGGGACCCTTTTTCCACCTGGATCCCCGCTCTTTTTGGCCTTCATGTCCCTCTGTTGTCGCACAGACTTGCCCCCACTTCCTCACCGCCTCGGCCGTATCTAGACCCACAGCTAGTTCGTGATTTTCCCCCTTTTGCGTTTTGGAATAAACATAGCGCAGACCACGCTTCAATATTGAGTATAAATCAAAAATGTCTGCATCATACCTACAACAAGCTAACTGCAAGTTCTGCGACACACTGCTGCAGGAGGATAACCAGCCCATAAGTCATGGCAGCCTACGTGTCATTCTGTAAATAATCCTGAGTTTTAAGGTAACGAAACAACATTGTTGGTTTGATGATTTGCTTCCACTTCTGCTTCATAAGCAATTAGAGCTATGCCTCTGGCGCCTTAGCACCGGGTGTTTTCTGAACAGCCCCGATGTTGCGCCTGTAACGGGTATAAGACGCATTAACCCGCAAAATGATTCCAGATTAAAGATTTTCATTAAAGAAGAATCAGATTTGTTTCTACTGTATTAGTATCCAATCGAATCATCCAGCACGACCTGACAATGAGTGAAAAGAAAAAGGAAACTAAAAAAACTGATTATTTGTGCACACATGCTGTGCCGCGACTGCACAACTATGGGCCCCGCAGGCACTGATGTCTCATCCATTACTCATACAGGTTAATCATCTCATAATCTCAACAAATCAATAAATGTTTTTTCGTAATATCGAGATAATTATCTTATTATTAATGGTTTAACCGT
>NW_015151442.1:198485-200282 GCF_000732505.1 Cyprinodon variegatus
GTCTTTATCTTGAGAAGGCAAAGGAAAAAAAGACAGTCGAGTATGACCGCTCTCGGCTTCCGTACTTTTCTATCCATTTAAAAGTATTATCTGTTTAATTTGAGGTACAATCTTGATCATATACTATCCATCTAACTTTAACTTTTTTTTTTTTTTTTTGACCAGGGCTTAAGTGCTGTTTCTGAACATAGATTATAGATATAGATATTTCCCATTGCTGCTATCAAGGGGACATCATTGCTGGTTCATTCAGTCTCCTTCCCCTTTCCTGTGTGGGCGGAGTCACACATCTCCACCAGTGGATTTATTTGTGCTGCTTTGTAATAGTTATGTTTAGGAGGGAAAAGCCTCCTTTACTTTTACTCAGCTGTAACATTTTAAATCTAGTCCCTTGCCAAATAAATCTTAGTCAGTTTGTCGATTTCTTGGAACATAGATTTTGCTGATTCTGCTGGTAGTGTCTAAAAAAAAGTAAAGTGGTTTTGGCAACATCATCATTTTTATAATAAACACATTTTTTTCCCCGCGAAATTGTTCAACGTAGTTGATCGTTGCTTTATTCACTATAGATAAATTCATTTGATATATATTTGTGTATCATCAGATAATGTCAGACTGAGCTTTGCTGCTAGTTTCTTCTGCAGTTGCGTAATCAGAAAGCATGCATACAGTTTGAGGAAACGGCCACTCTCGTTTCTAAATGTTTAAAAAGACAGAATCTGTTTGGGTTAAAGTTCATCCTGGCTGCCAATATTACAGTTCCAGCTTCAGTTGCACAATTAATTGATTAACTTTAGGTCCAAGAATAATGACAAAAACTATGCAGTTGGATACAAATTTAATATAATTTTACACATTTTGAGAGCTCTGCCAGTAACTCTGAGGATGCAGAAACATTAACTGAGGTATGCACTGTAAAAATACTCCAAATATCTGTTTGTTTTGCCAAAGATAACATTTTTGTGTTGCAGCTTCCAGCCTATTTATGAAACGGCCTATTCTGTCCTACTCGCGGTGCAGAAAACAGCTAAAAAGATTAGATATTTAAAATGACTCGGTTTGAAAAGGCTACATTTATAAAGCTGCAGGAAACCCCTCCTATCTGTTCAGTTCACATCTGATTATCTGTAAACACCAGATGGAACTCTGAGGACCAAATCATCAATAAATCAGATCAATATAGAGAAGGGGAAAGTAACCTTTAACCTCATCGTTCAGTAAACTCCTCCCAAACAAAGATCCCTGGTAGAATCGAGATGCTCATCTTTGTGATTGTGTGAACCAAGTAGGACAGTGCTGTAGTGCTTTACTGCAGCAACAATCAGAATCAGATTTACTTTATTAATCGCTTGTGGGAAATATTTTCGTTCAGTGCAACCGTTTACAGAAGAGAGAAAATAAGATTCTAAGTAAAACAATAGAGCAAAATAAAATCTAATAAGGCAAATCAAATAAATAAAATTACAACCCTTCGCAGATAAACACTGTAAAAACAGATATAAGAATGAAATAAGGTAGGTTCACAGTATATACCATCAGCTGAATTTACAATGCTGCTCAGCACCTAAATTACTATTATTGCACATGACCGGGTTATTGCGCATAGTGAAGTAATGAAATAAATACACAAGTAGTAATGGAATAAAATGACTGTCGGAGAGATTTTCAATTCAGTTTATTTCTATAGCGCAAATTTACAACACATGTCATATAAAGACACTTTAGAGTACACCAGATCATCCAGTCAGATTGGTTGAAAGTTTTCTATCTAAGGAAAACCAGCTGATTGCATCGACT
>NW_015151442.1:202601-203836 GCF_000732505.1 Cyprinodon variegatus
AGAGCACATCCAGTTAGTCACAGTCAGAGAAACAGGACTACACTGGAAAAAGGCCGACCCCCAGCATCTAGAAACAAAGGTGTTGATGGCAGCAGCACAGCTGATATTTCAGCCAAACAGGAGAGATTAACTCTCCTGTGACGCAGCATGGTGAAATGAGTGTTTCTGATGAAGATGCTTCTGTGGGTGACCAGCACATCATGAAGAGGATGTGCAGAATTGCTCAGCATGAATGGATTCAGATTGCTGCCTTTCTGTGCCTTTCTTGCTCTCTCCCACCGTCCAATTGGGGAGCTCTCTTAGGGTCTCCAGCCTCCTTCCAGTCCACAAATATGCAGGTTAGGTTAATTGAAGGTTCCTAGATCATTATAATAATTTACTAAGATTACTACTTTTTTTTAAAAAGCATGACTGAACCAAAGAGAAGATGGAAATATATTTTTATCAATAAGTTCTGATGTAGCAAATATTTACAAATGATTTATAATAATCATAATCATAATAATAATAATTTATACTTCGAAACCAGGTGCATAGGTGTCACAGTGAATGCAGAGACGTTCCCGCCCCCTCCGCAGACACTCTGCTGCACCTCTCACCAAATTGTAGGTGACCATGTCGCAGACAGGAGGCCTCTGATTGGTCAAATCTACATCCGCTCTACTCTATACGTATTTCCTGTTTCGTTCCTTACCGGCTTGTTTTGTCTGTATGACCGCGATTGTGGAAAACGACTACTGAAAAAGCACCAGCTAGAAGAGCGAGGTGCGCGAGAACGCTGGGACCCTTTTTCCACCTGGATCCCCGCTCTTTTTCACAATCATGTCCCTCCATTGTCGGGCAAACTTGCCCCCACTTCCTCACCGCCTCGGCCGTATCTAGACCCACAGCTAGTTCATGATTGTCCCTCTGGCATTGTGGCATGGAATAACATAGCGCAGACCACGCTTTGAGCATAAATTAAAAATGTCTGCATCATACCTGCAACAAGCTACTGCGACACACTGCTGCGGGAGGATAACCAGCCCTTTAGCATCACATCTTTCTCTCTATGTCTGGATGGCATGAACCATTGCCAATACCAGCTGACCAGGGGTGGAACGGTTCACAAAATCCTCCGTTCAGTTCACGGTTTCGTGGTCACGGTTTTCGGTTCGGTATATGTTGATTGTTAGCCTGGTCGTGTTTAGGGGTGGGTATTGCCAAAGAAGTCATGATTCAATTCGAATCACGAT
>NW_015151442.1:204555-206284 GCF_000732505.1 Cyprinodon variegatus
ACATTACGCTTTCATCGCCTCGTTCAGTTTCTCCAGTGGATGGAAACATGTTTAATTTCCCCTTTTTTACGTTTTTTAAATTCGCATCACATTTAGATGCGAGCAAAGCTGATGTAGCTTACGGTAGCACCTTTAACATGTGAGTGGGTGGATGGCTGAATGTTGTGTAAAGTTCTTCGAGGTCCTTAGAAGTACGAACCATTTACTGTACAATCTGGTATATTTTTCAAGTTAAATTAGAAAGCCTTAGAAAGCCTCAGTTCAATGGATCTTTATAAGAAAGTGTTTTCTTCTCATCAGAGCTAGTCAATAAAATCCACTCCTATTCTCTCCCTTATTTCTTCTCTTGAGAGGAAATATGATATGCTGGGGGATGCATTTCGAGGTTTTAGTGGCAAATTGACCACAAAGCCTTGAGGGATCAAGGTAAATGGCGAACAAATGGGTCTGACTGTTAATATTGAATATTCATGGCAGTCTGCCGCTGATTCTTTACTGGCCGTCTCAGAATAGTCTTTTGTCCTCAGCTGTTGTGAACAGGAACAGCTGTAGCCATTGTAGCCAACAAACAAACAGTACCTCTTGTTTTTACCTTCCAAATGTACTTCTATCGACGACAGTTAAATACTCTTTCAAGTAAAAACAGAAATGGGATAAGTGGGAAAAAAAAGCTGAACTTGGCAGTTTCAGATACTTTGTTTTTCCTCCACACAGAAAGCAGTAAGAGCGTGCTCCTTACTGCTTTGAAGGCGGATGGTGTTCATCATCTATTCCCTTGGTTCAGATGTGTGAAGAATCCTAAAAATACACACCAAGTGGAAGAAAGTTGTTTTCTGCACAAAGAGCACTTGTTCATATCTGCTTTAATATTTAATGCATTTGTGTTTTTATCCACATTCACTTTCATGCTCCTGGGATTTTTGAACAATAATTTTAATCTTAAACTGACCAAACTCGATTGAATCCTTATAAGCCTTTCTCTAGTTTGTTTGAGGTATTATCCTGGCTTTAGAATAACGTGGAAATCGCTCAATCACCTGGATATATGTTCATGGTCAGGTTCTCCCACGTCAGCAGGAGCGACCGACCGAAACCTGGCTGCATACACTTACGGGACCTTGTGACATCACCACCCATAGGAGGATGAATTAGCATCCATGGTCGTACACTGTTTGAAACTTAAATATGCTCTTGGTCACATGACTCATAATAACCTGCAAAATCCTTTGATATATCTCAAAATAAGCTGATATTAGGATCAAAACTTACAGTATTGCTTTAGCACATAAAACAAAAAATTGTTCAAAGACAACAAAAAAGGTTCATCTACACCTTATGGACCAAGGACATTCTTTTGAGGACCAGAATGTTCACATTTTGGACAAAGAAGACAGGTGGTTTGAGAGGGGCGTAAAGAAGGAAGCCATCTATGTTTAGAAAGAAAACCCAACCTTAAACAGGGGGGGGGGGGTGCTGATTCCCACTTTTAAAAGCCTTCATCGCATCAATTGAGTTGATTCCTTCACACCATCATCGCAACCCAAACCCCTTTACGGGGGAACAGAAGACCTCGCCTTTCAGCCAGGCCAACGATTCCCTCAAACAAACCCCCCAGGGGTTGACGTTAAAGATTTTTACCACTTGCCCGAAGGGCAAGTGACTTTCGCATTTCATTTGCCCAGAAACAATTTTTACTTGCCCAGTATAATGTTTGATAAATATAGTTCCT
>NW_015151442.1:207439-208981 GCF_000732505.1 Cyprinodon variegatus
TCTGTTGGAAGCTAAATTAAAAACTGCGCAGAAGTACAGTTCCTATTTTACGGTATTTAGGTTGTAAATTGCAAACAGAATTATTATCTGCATTTCTAAAGATTATCTTAACATTAGTTGTCATTAAAATAAAAGAAAATCAGCCCGCTGTGACATTGGTCCTGCAGAAACATCTTCAGGAAGTAGTTTACCAGTAAGTCTGCATCATCCATGTTAGAATTGGTTCCTGTTTTGTTTTTTCCTTTCAGGGTTTTTACCAGTTGAGAAACTTCCTCAAAGACAAATAAAGTCACAGCAGTTGAATTTGCTCAGTAGGACGAAAGTGGAAGAAGAAGTGGGAGTATTGGCTGCTAACTGAACCTCTCTGACCTTTTCTTGACACATATAAGGGCTTAAAATTACATTATTCAATGGCTGTGAATACAACAGTATTTTTATTTAATTGAACTCATCCTATTCCTGTTATATTATTGTTTTCTAAAGAATGAGAGGGACATTTTAATTGTTAAAGGAGTTTAAAAGTACATGATGGGCTGCTGTTTCTCTTTTTAGGCGTATTAAAGCTGTAATGTGTTTTTAGAGAGCTTTCATCTCAGCCAAACAGTTTGAGGGTAAATATTTAAACTGCCTCCCTAGAGAAGGGGAAGTCTTATGATTATTATCTGACTTATCTGAGAAATACAACAGTGTATAAAAGTATGACATTAGTCAGGAGTGGGTTTGTCTATCAAGCTCTAGACAAAGATCGATAAGAGTTCATCTAAGAAGCGGCAAAAAGAAAGCCGTGGTAGAATTAGGCATGACTTGATTATGGTTTCCAAGGCTTTTAAACTGTAATAAAACCGCCTTTATGTTACAAAACTATCAGTGGAAACTTACAGGAAGGTTTTTTTTTTTTGTACCGGTAGTTTCATTTAATGAAATAGTTTCACAAAATGTATTTAATTTCCAAATTTTTTGGAAAAATTAGAAACATGCAGAATTTGCGATGATGTTGGTTTAGTGAGGACCTGGACTGATTTGTACGGACTGTTTAATAATAACCAGGCCACCTGACCTTATGCACGTGGCAAACTGCCTCTCTTTTAGTCATGGGAGCCAAACGAGGCTTAAAACTATATTCACTCCTTACAGATTTCTTCCTTTTCCTTCCGTTTCAGATCATAAAATAAAAGCTTGATCCCAGACAGACAGTTTAGGCTAAAAACAATGATAATTGAAATGATTATTGTATTTATCGGTGGAGTATGCCATCCGTAGGATTGTGGCCCAATGTTACAAAATAAATAAGGCATTTTTACGGAAGAGGATTGGGGCCACTAAAAAGAAAAAAAAAAGTTTACTGATTTTTTTAATTTTATTTCAGTTTAACATGGGGAAAAAAGTCAGAATTCTGACTTTATTCTCAGAATTCTTACTTTAATCTCAGAATTCTGACAGCTAACAAACATGTTAGCATCAAGCCATAGCCATGTCTGTTTTAGAGACTAGCTCTCTTGTTTTAATCACCTTCTGCTCCTCCATTAATGAGGGGACCCCTCG
>NW_015151442.1:210963-213572 GCF_000732505.1 Cyprinodon variegatus
AAACGTCTTCAAACTCAGAAACAAAGTCCAGTGAACTGTTTTTAACTTTTTTGGAACGACTATAACCTGGATGACTGAGAAACTTCCCCAGCAGGTGGAGATTTCTTTGGATCACTGAGAAATGAAAGACACTAAAGAACAACCTGCATCTATAGACCGAAAACAGTCATCAGGAGTTTCTAGGTTTGTTGTATTTATTATTTAGGAATGAAAAATTAGAATATAGTTTTGACTATAGACCAGTGTCATTTGTGTCTGTGTTCTGTTATTTAACTCGGCTCTCTATGCTGGTTTCTATCGGTTTTCGAAAAATAAAAACATCCAAGCGTGATGGTTCTGTTTATACTAACTATACTGAAGGAGTCTTCACTCCCTCTTCAGATCCTCCACTTTAGCACTCTCAAGTTTTCCTTTGTGGATCCTAACAGCCGCCTATCTGGTGTCTGCACAGATGAACTGTGGTCGGCAGCAGTCTGCCACTCCAGCGGCCTGTCCATTAGCCACATTCCTTCTATTTCATTATCTAAGTGGGTGGGGAGATGCCCCCCCTCATCCTAACCGCAGCCTGGATTTCCCGTAACCTCCTCTCTGCCTGCTTGGGCCTTGAATTATTGGGCACTGAGTGAGAATAAATGGTGACCGAATTGAAATGTGCACCATTGCGACTGTAAACCATCGTAGAAATGTGGTTTTTGAGTCACGGGTCATAGTAAATGTCAGGGACATTCTGCCATTCCTGGGCTCGGTGATGGCAGCCGGGCGATGTGCTGAACCAGTGTCGGGTTTCTGTGCTGCTGGCGTTGCTGTCACAGACACGCTGGCATTGATTTCAGAAACCGCTGAAAGCTTTGCAGGACCGCAATGAGCTCCTTTGGCAAAGCTTGAAATCTGGTGGCTTCATGTTTGCTTTTGCTTTGATTTTTATTTGATTTTCTTACTGAGAGCCTTTCATCACCATCTGAGCTCCAGGATTAGACCAATTGTTTTTTTTATCCTGATTTCTAGTCTGAAAGAAGAAATTTCGGTTTTATAATTCATCTCGCACTTTTAGATCACTAAGTAAGGAATTACTTTAAATGTGTTCTTATTTTAGCATCATATTTATATCATATTATTTGATAAATGTGGGATTATTAGGAATTATCCTGCAGGATAATTTTCTGTAATAATGTATAAACAGATTTATCTTAAGTTGTTTACATGAGATCTATCCTCAGTGGAAATTAATTAATCAGTTAGTTTGTAATCACATGATCCCAACCCCTTTATTCACTCTGATCTGTGATTGGCTGTTCAAACATAAAGGTCGACCTGTAAGTCCGTTTCTATTTGCATGTTTTCTAATCAAAAGCAAGGCTTTGTTGGGCTACTGTATAAAACCTGGAACTAAACGCTATTTCTGACATTTTGAATTGAAAAAGCTTCCTGGATGGAAGAGAAACGTCTTCAAACTTGGAAACAAAGTCCAGTGGATTGATTTTTAACTTTTTTTTTTGAATGATTTTTGGGTCAATCGTTGTTTCCTCTTCATGTTTTGATCATAGTGAACACAGAAGCACCTCACCCTCACTGGTATGTAGATGTGAAGGGAACGACTCGGCCTTCCTGTTGTGTGTTTTTCGTTCTTAAATGGGTATTTGCTTAATTACCGGCTCCTTATTCCTCCCCTAGCAGAACTTCTAAGATAACCAGAGTAGTTTTCTTTTCCAGGTGTTTTGAGTAGATTGAGGATGACGCCATTTGTTGCCTGCATTATGAGCTCATTTTGGTTGGTTGAATATTCCTCTTGTTTTGTGGATGTTTGTCGTAGGTTAAGTGTTTAACAGAGTTTAAAGGTCAAAAGACACGAGGATCCAGTTTTCGATCCATTCTGTCAGAAAATGGTTTCGTTATTAGAATAGGTCGAAGTACACGGGCCGGGTTGACCTCTTGACCTTCTCAGCAGGTGTGTCTATTGTTTGGAAAATGTTCAGCAGTTTGACTGAAATCTGTTTGGTCAGACTGAAAGAGAGAAGTAGTGGCACAGGAAAACAGATCTGCTTTGAGGGAAATGCAAAAACCAAAAACTCTGAACCTTAAATTCTACAGGTTGTTCCCCATATAGGTTTGTATGTAGCAAGCAGGCCAGACTTGGATGTAATTAATCAATAAAACATTTCATCAAATGGCTCCTTAATCACGTTTGGTAATCAGGGTTACAGAAAAAAGAAAGTGAAACAGTAAAATCCTTTTTGAGCTTTTCAGAACATTAACTCCTGCTTTATGTAAAGCCGGGCATACTCTGTGCGACATTTTCAATTGTTGCACACAGCTAAAACTGTACGATGAAATCACAAAATTTAAAATTTCACAGATCACGATGTAAGTTCTCATACATCGACCTGACGTTCTGGTGTGATCTACCTGCTTACACTATACGTTTTAAAACTACCGGTACGTCGGACTCAGCGCCGAGAAATGGCGCTGGTCGGACTCATGAATCTGGAAGAAGAAGACGAAGAAATTTCAATTGAATTCAGTTTATTTCTATAGCGCCAATTCACAACACATGTCATCTCAGGTCACTTTCCAGTTCACCAGATCATCCAGTCAGATTGATTCAAAGTTTT
>NW_015151442.1:214064-215100 GCF_000732505.1 Cyprinodon variegatus
GCACTTTTACTTTCGCCCTCTGGGGGGAGCCTCGCTGGAAAATCAACACCGGTTGCATAGTATACCTTTAAAACCTTAAAGAATGCTAAAATACATTGTATAAAAAAAAAGAAATGGAAACATTTTACATTCACTCCATTGTATTGCGTCACGTCATCATTAGACATGCTCAGAGCAGTCACAGTAACGTCCAAAAGGCTATTTATTGAATGTTTTGCTTTTTCTCACTATTAGAATATGCAATATTTACGCAAATACAAAAATATTTGAAAGGAACCCCCTGCCGGAAAATGAAAAAAGAATAAAAAAAGTAAGAAAACAAAGTATTGCCTCCCTAGAAGTTATTCTGTTCACGCATGCTCAGGACGGATTGTGCTTCCGGGACGGATCGGGTAGTGACAGCAGCAAACACATTCAGGGAATATCTTAGTTCGTACAGGTTCAAAACACCAAGTTTCTAAAAATTTATGAGAATTTCAAGAAAGAAAAGTAAGCAAGGCAGAGCGAATTCCTTAAATATTCAAATGTAAGAGGAACATTCTCCATTTTTAAAGATTTTTGTTCAAAATAAGAAAATAACTGTTTGCTACTAGTTTTTAAAGCAGTTTACCAACCAATGACTTCACAAATACTTTAATAAAGTTCAGCACGATCTGAGCCAAATCTCCACTGATTAACTGGGCCTTTTGGTAGCTGACAAAGTTCAGCACAATAGAATAGAATAGAAAATCCCTTTATTGTCCTGCAATGGGGAAATTCAGGGTTTTACAGCAGCAAAAAGATTTTAGAAAAAATGGTCACACAAATGTGGTCCTTAGAAAAATGTATAATAACATTTTAGTGAATAGTTAAAAGATAAACAAATGAAATACTGTACTGTAAAGAGTTTTAACAATTTAAAAACTGTGCACCTGGAGAATAAATAACCAATATCCAGCTATGGCCATTTTTACAGTCATGGATATTTGAAAATAGCAGCAACATTAGAGACGAGCAAAATGGCAGCAGCGTGTTATTTAACTGAGGGCCCTGTCAC
>NW_015151442.1:216703-219197 GCF_000732505.1 Cyprinodon variegatus
TCACCTTCTGGCTGACCCTATGATGGGGATGAAGTCTGGAGGAGAACTGACGGTTTCCTCCTGTGAACCCCCTTTATACCAAAACGCTGCCAATACGCCATTATACAGTAGCTGGAACCTAGAAACACGTTCAGCGCTCGTCTGGAACACGTCAGATACGTTGATAAGCGTTGGAGAAAAGTTCTGGATAAGTTAGGCATCAGTTATCAGGGATTGACGTCAAGGATTTTTACCACTTGCAAAAAGGGCCAGTGACTTTCACATTTAATTTGCCCAGAAACAATTTTTACTTGCCCAGTATAATGTTTGATAAATATAGTTCCTAATATAGGCTTTTCCAAATCACGCGAGAATGTGTACAAAACAACAAAAATGGAGCCAGCAACGCTTCTGGGTCGTTTTCATTGAATGTCTGTGATTTTTAGTAATTTTGGGTGATAATTTTTTTTTTGTGATCATTGCACTTGCCCGGCGGGCAAATGCAGTGAAATTTGTACCCTCCCAACAATAAAAACTACTTGCCCCGGGCGATGGTTAACATCGAGCCCTGGTTATGAACAAGTTACTCAGAGGTTTTGGATAAGCTAGACGCCACAACTTATGAGGAACTGACACTGTGTCATCGATCGGATAACTGACCTGTTACTTATGGCCCATGTATGGCATACGATGGCACACTTCGGGAAATTTTTAGCATGTTCAAAGTTTCTCAACCTACTTGCCGTATGTCAACGTGTGCCAGCGTTTTTCTGCGTGCTCATAACTTACACTAAACGTGTCCATAACTTATCCAACCTATTCCAGTGTTTTTGCCAGATTTTTCGTACATCAGGCACACGCTGGTCGAAATAGTTAAGGTGTGACAGGAGCTTGACTAAGATGGAAACTGCAAGAGACCAAAACTGCTAATGTTGAGAAATGGCAAAGTGGTGAAATATCCGTCCAACTTAAAATCATTGTGGTGGAAATGCAAACAAAAAAAAGATGAAAAAAAATCCTTTATTCATTAACTAAGTTCATATAAATAGGAGGATGCTGCTGGATTTATCTGTATGTGGCTCCAGGTGGAGGACACCAAACTTTACAAAAACTTCAAGACAATCCACAAAGTAAAAGGTCCTCACTTTATTAGTAAAATGTGGTAAAAACATCCTCACTGTCCAGCAAGAACAAGCACACATGCACAAACACACACACAGCAGCTAAACAAAGGAAAACATTTCAGAATGAAGGCAGAAACAAACCCGTTTCTCTGTAGGTGACATTTGTCTTCCCAAATAACTGCTTCTTTTTAAACATTACTTCCCTCCATGAGCTTTGATGCTGCTTCTCAATATGCAGGGTCAGCAGACCAGAAACGACACCAACTATGGGCTGTTTAAAACTCCACATTTTATGCTTCTTTAACCTTAACTTGTGTTGTGCTCGTTCAGAACGGCACATTTTAAAGCTCTCTGGCAGTTAATGAGCAGAGGAGGGCTAATTTTATCCCTCTGGGCGCCACGAACAGAACACAAGCAACAGCTTTCAGCTACACAAAGCAGTGGGTGGATCAGGGTTCAATCGAGCAAGCTGTACTTGAACGACTTCCTAAAGTAGTGCAGTTAAAACGCAAATGTAATGTGAAGTCATGCATGTGCTTTAAACTCGTATTGTTGATTTGCTGCATTGCTCGTCACAGCATAGGGTTTATTTTCATGACCTTGAAACACTCCGTACTCATGATTACCAATCATAGGTTGATTGAAAATGCCAGTTCATGAAGAATCAAACCATTTTTTATCCCTTAGATTTTTTTATTGCGCAGATTTTAGTTTTCTAATTATGTGGTGAAATCTCTGATTTGATTTAGTAAATGTTAAGATTTTTATTTTATCGTTATGTTTATAATTGTGACATGGTTAGATATTTTCCTTCAGAAACCTCCAACCTGTGTTGACCCCTTATTGCATCCTTTCTGTCTGTCAGCCTCTTCGGCCGTCGCTGAAGAAGAGCGCGAGCGCCCGGGGTCCTGGTTCAACATCCGACAGCATGGCTGGAGGCGAAGACGGAAACTTTTCAGCCAGAGAGAGAAGGCCGAAGTTTGGAAGACAAACGTCTTTATCCCAAAGCATCCGAAAGTAAGTAAGCCGCTGCTGGGGGCCGTAAAGCATTAAAATTAACGCTCAGCATTCAGAGAAATCTTTCCAAAAATAAAAAAAAAATGTAGCCCATAGAGCTGAATTGTTATTAAATCCGTTGGTTTTGTAGCTGGTATTTATACACCACCTAAAAACTGGACATTATGACTTTTCCTTATTTTTCTATAACAGGTAATTCATCTAAAGATTAATTAGACTGATTTGAGATAAATTGCTCAATTGATTTATTTTGTCCCATTTAATGGGACGTGCCTTGCAGCAAGAAGGTTCTGGGTTCGATTCCCGGCCCAGGGTCTTTCTGCATGGGGTTTGCATGTTCTCCCTGTGCATGTGAGGGTTCTCTCCAGGTACTC
>NW_015151442.1:221012-222866 GCF_000732505.1 Cyprinodon variegatus
GTGACTCGGGATGACGTGTTGTGAATTGGCGCTATAGAAATAAACTGAATAGAATTGAATATACTCTTAATAAACTGCAGCTACAAGCTATCAGCAGTATATCCATCTATCAACTGCTAGATCAGGATGAACAGTTTAACCATAACAGGAGTGATGGGAAGCCTTGTTTGTTCACATGTAATCGGCTCCTTTCAGCCAGCTGACTGACTGTGCTCAGGAACAGGTGGTTCATTAGTAAAAAGATCATTGTTATTATTTTTTTCTCTGTTGTGCTCCTCAGAAATGCCGCTGAGTGGTTCGGCGTCGGTGAGGACTGTGAGACGAAGCAGCAGGTATGGCACAGGAAGAGCCTGCGCCACTGCAGTCAGCGCTACGGCAGGCTAAAGGCCCAGTACAGGGAACCAGAGACGGCCTCCACACTGGACCAGAATCCAGACTCTCCGGCCACCAGCAGGCTGCCAAGGGTAGGCCGGATTTCATCACCTGGATAGACTCAAACAGGACTTTTTTGGGTTTAAAGCTATTTCTGTGTTCTCATTTAGATCGTTGACCCCCTGGCACGAGGCAGGGCTTTCCGTTACCCAGACGAGATGGACGGTGGTTTACCCAGAACCCCCCACACAACCCACGGGGGGCCCTTCACGCCCGGAGTCGCCTCACTGAGCTCCTTCACCAGCCAGCGCTCCGGATACAGCCGCTTCCCCAGACGGAAGAGGGAGTCTGTGGCCCGGATGAGCATCAGAGCTGCTTCCAACCTGCTGAGGGTGAGCCATCCAGCTCAGGGGTGGGCGATAGTTTGCGAGTTTTCCCTCGCACAATAGTTAAAATGACTCTATCGCAGCCATCAAGTACAAATTCACATAACAACATTTAGCCGTCTGCATCTATTTCACTGAGAATTTTTCCCCCCACACACTTTAACTGCTTCATAAGCCCCTCCTCCAAACAGTGTTATTTTCCGTGTTGCACGGATGCACGCTACAGCAACCGGTAAACAAAATATGGCGACATCAGGTGTTTCAGCTGAGCAATATGGCAGTGGATTTAACGGCGATGACGTCAAAGTAAAGGCGCTGATTTGTAAGACGTGCCGCCAAAAAACAAATTTAAATTAAATAACATAATATAATTTATTTCACCACCTAAAAAGAAATCCGCTGCACAATGAAGAATGTTGTAAGCTGATGGCGTCGTCGTTTGAAAAAGCGATCCCATATGAGAGAAACAGGAAGGACAGAAACAGAAACAGGAAATTAGATGCTATTTATTATGTTATCTAAATGTTTTTTTTAGATGCACTAATACCTGTGATGTGATGAGGTCTTGTTCAAAGGTTTTGCAGTAGTTCTCTAAACTTTGCAGCGTTCTAAAGTTCATAACTCTTTGTGCTTCTATTAAATTCCCAGCACGTAAAGATCAGTGCTAATAGTCTGGAGTTGTTCTGATAGTTGTTGTTCTGATAATGCTCTAGTTTTAGGAAAGTATTTCCAGTTTTGTTCTTGTAATTTTGGGTCAATTTCTTTTTTTCATTCTGCAATTTTTTTTTTTTATTATGCACAAAAAAGCCCTTTTTTATTTAGCATTTTATTTACAGCGGGTCCTTAAAAAAGTCTTAAAAGGCATTGAATTCTTCAAAATAAAACTAAGGCCTTAATTGGTATAAAAATTTCTTAAATTAGTCTTTCGTAGGTCTTAATTTTTAAAACATAATAGGATTATTTTTATTACGATTTATTTTTTTAAATAAAACATTAAAATTGACAATTTTTTATTTTTATTTAAAAAAAATAACGGCTCGCCATCATGGTTCTGTCCCGATAGCGGAACCAATAAAGCGTTGTTGCAGCCGGGACA
>NW_015151442.1:223682-225477 GCF_000732505.1 Cyprinodon variegatus
TGGCAGAATTATTAGTGAAAAGCTTTTAGTTGGTTAAAATGAAATAAAATAAAAATTAAAACCAAACGTTATGTGTATCGCGATATCGCTCAAATATATGGTGATAATATCGCCCAGCCCTGCTAAGCTTTGTCTCTTCTCTTTTACCTACGACACGAGCATCTTCCTTATACCAGAAGAAAGCATCAGTGCTTTGCTTTTCCTTTAGGGCCGTAGTGGGTTGGCAGGCTCTGTCCGCAGCGTCCCCAGGAGGAGCTTCATGAGGCCCAGCTGGGTGGAGGAGGACACTGTAGACTCAGGAGACATGTCTTCCTCACTTTTCTTCAGCAAGGTCAGCCGCCACCATCCCCTCTGCCACATCAAGCAGCCTCTGTAAGCGACGCAGAGCTTCTTTAACTTCCTGGTTTTGGATGTGTAGGTCGATGCTCATGAGGAGATGTACTCCATGGCTGACGACGTGTTTGAATCCCCTCCCATGTCGGCCTCTCTTGCGTCCAACGAGCAGCTGGACCAGAAGTTCCCCAGCCTGTGAGTCAGTCAGCTGTTTTTGTTTGTACAGCATAAATAAATAAATAGAGATTTTTAAACCCTCAATAGTTTAAGGTAGAAAATAAAACCTGCATTTTGAAAGTCAATCATTTGTATAGATGATATCTTTTTTTTTTTAAACTAAGGCTTATAAGCCACCTTTACACTGTTTCTGTCCACCAGCAGTAAGGACGAAGTAAGGATGAAGACCCCCACCCCAGTGCCTGAAAAGGCCCCCCCTCACCGCGGCCGACGCATCGCTTCTCAAGTCAAGCATTTTGCGTTTGACAAAAAGAAGCGACACTACGGCATGGGCGTGGTGGGGAAGTGGTTGAACCGAAACTACCGACGCAGCCTTAGCAGCAACGTCCAGAAGCAGCTGGACGACTTCCAGAGCAAAAGGTCAGAGCTTAATTTTCATTTCAGATTAATTGCATGACATGCATGATTAATAAGATGTTTGAAACAAAAAAAAAACACACAGACTTAAGCTACGTTCACGCTGCAGCCTGAAGTGACCCAAATCCCACTTTTTTACCCATATGTGACCTGGATCTGATCTTTTTCATGACAGTCTGAACAACACAGTGTGTTTTTTCCAGTGTGACCCAGGCCACTTGGATCTGTGGTCCTGAATCCGAATCTGATCTTTTCAAATGCGATCTGTGTCTGAACGGCCAGGTCGCATTCATCGGACCTGATCGCCATTAGTAACCCACATAGGTCACTATTCTGCTTCTTGCTACACTGAAGTGGCAAGGAAAACAAACACCTTAGCGGACGATGATGCGGAGAGCAGTAGTTTTTTTTAACCATCTTGAAAAGATTGAGTTTTTAAGGTTTGGAAAGATCGCTAGATGTTCTCTAGCACGACATCCATGTTTACTTCAATAAAGACGAAGCCCGCTGGTTTGTGACGTCATTACATCCTCTACTGTGAATGCGGGACACTTAAGTTGTATGAATGCAGTTAAAGCAGGAGATCACATACAAGTCCCATACATTTGGAAATGCGAAAAATCGGATTTTACAAAGAAATCGGAATCGAGCATCAAGGCCTGCAGGGTGAACGTAACCATAGACAATGTTGGAGGCAATGCTGGAAAGGAGAAGCTAGAAATTAAGAATCTCATATTTAGAAATTGGAAAAATTGTAACGGCATCACTAGAGCACTAACTGGAAAAAAGGTTTATAAAAAAAGTAAGAAATTACTTGAAACAAGTTAGCATGCCAATTAGAGATGTCCCGATCCAGATTTTTGCACTT
>NW_015151442.1:225697-229259 GCF_000732505.1 Cyprinodon variegatus
ACACACTGCTGTAAAAGTATAACCAGGAAGCGAGGTAGGAGGGCTAAATAGGTTTAGCGCCACCGCAGCACAGGAGGGAGAATTACGCCCAGGAGCAAATGGATAAAAATAGACCGGAGAAAAAAACATGAATCGATTATCTTGCGGACGTATCGATGCATCGGATCGTCGGCTGTTGGATCGATGCATCGATATAAAATGTTTATTATTTACACCCCTGGACGTCATTGTGCTACTGCATATGCGGGACACTTAAGTTGTATGAATGCAGTTAAAAAAGGAGATCACATACAGGTCCCATACATTTGGAAATGTGAACAGCAAGATAAAAAAATTGGATTTCAAAAAGAAATCGGAATCGAGCATCAAGGCCTGCAGTGTGAACGCATCCATAGACAATGTTGGAGGCAATGCTGGAAAGGAGAAGCTAGAAATTAAGAATCTCATAATTAGAAATTGGAAAAATTGTAACGGCATCACTAGAGCACTAACTGGAAAACAGGTTTATAAAAAAGTAAGAAATTACTTGAAACAAGTAAGCATGCGAATAACATGAGTATTTAAGTACTAGAAATAAGTTAAAGATTTGTTTTTTGTTTTAAACTGTTATAAATTTTCTTATTGTGCACCTGGTAGCACTGCAATAAGAGATTTAATATCTACTCCTTCTAAAATCAAGGAATATTAAATAATTTTAATAAAAATTAAGTTAGATTCTCAGTTTTTCAGTAAGACAATGTTGTTTTAAAGTAGTTATTTATATATTATAAAGTATGTTGCTGTGGCATCGAGGGAACACTAAAAGTTAAAGAGAATAGAAGAACAGAAGTGACATATTGAAAAATAAAAGGATTATATATTAAAAAGCATAAAATGATAAGTTTAGTTCAATCATTTCTCTATAATATATGTATATTTGAAGATTTTTTTTAAATCATATCTTAATCAATTAGTAATTTTAAATCTTGTTTTTGTAAAAAAAAAAAAAAAAAAAATCAGCCTTAAATGGACTAAATGAACTAGATCTTTGTCCAGTGTGTTTGTTAAAGTTCAGTTATTTCCTCCTGAAATGTGAAACGACCCGTCAGCTTGTTGTCAGCTTGTTGTCAGCTTGTTGTCGCTCTTTACAGTTGATTGAAAGTGATTAAAGCTGTTTTTTCTTGTGTGTTTTCAGGCCCTACTTTACCTACTGGATAACATTTGTCCACATACTCATCACGCTGCTGTCCTGCTGCACCTATGGTTTTGCCCCTGTGGGGTTTTCACAGCACTCCAAAACAGAACTGGTGGGTGAATATTTAACCTCTAGTTGTCCTGTAGAGCTTTTACTCAGACGTCTCCCTTTGTGCTGAACTACAACCGACCCTTTCCATCACCACTGGTTAACTGTGCCTCTCTGCCGCCCTCTGTAGGTACTAAAGAACAAAGGCATTTATGAAAGTGTGAAGTTTATCCAACAAGAGAACTTCTGGATCGGACCGAGCTCTGTGAGTCTGCCTCGCTAGCGCTGCGTTAGATGGACGCCTGAAGTCGTCGCTGATAATACGACTTTTAGCACTGAGAAATATTACAATGCTTGAAAATGCTCTGGTTGCATTAGTTTGCTTTGCATCTTTAAAACTGTTTAACCCTCATTTACATACCCCTTATAAATGGAATGTCGCCCCCCCCCCAAATGTTAAAAAGTTAAAAAACTCCTAGTTAAAAATTATATTTAGGTTTATAAACTTTAAAATGTAAGTGCCAGAATCAGCATTAATGTTTCTTTTTTTCATTAATTCCTTCCAGAAGCACTTTTGTTATTTTTCTTAATATATTCTGGAAAGTTGGCATTTCTTCTTACATTGACATTCATTTTATCCATCAAAATATCCATATTTTTTAAATGTTACAAAGGTAATGAGGTCTTGTCCTTGATTCCAATAACACTATTGGCTGAAAGTTTTGACCCTCTGAAGGGTTAAAGCCTTTTCTGACTCTGAATCTAATTATTATCCTTTCTATCTTCCAGGAGGCTCTAATCCACCTCGGGGCCAAGTTCTCTCCATGCATCCGAAGGGACGTGCAGATAGTCGCTATGATCCAGAAAGACAAAGATCTGGAAAGAGAGTCTGGTTGTTGCATTCAGAATGACGACTCTGGATGTGTGCAAACCCTCAGTAGCGACTGCTCGGTAGTTTATCTTCCTCAAAAAGCCTCCCTGTTTCAGACAAACTAACATGCAGCTTCAGAGGTAGAAAAACTACCTGCACTGATGTATGGCTCTACTGTTAGGATTGATTAATTATTAACTGGAATAAAGAGACTAATTCATGCCTGTAGCTTATAGAGCAGTAGATATACTACAATCTGTAAACATTTTGCATTCAAGATAAAAATCATTTCATCTGTCAATCTGCTCTATCCAGAACTCCACACATGGAAGTATTTTAGTTTCTTCTTGCTTGATTTCGTAAAAAGTCTTCTTTAACGAGCCTTTGGCGATCCAACTTTTAATTGAAAAAATAAGCGACAGATTAATCGATTAGCAAAATAATTATTTTGCTAATCGATGCTGTCTTAGAAATGCCGTCTCCTTCAGGCAAAACAAGGAGATGCGGCGTGGTGGTTAGCGCATGGGGCTTGGAATCCTGAGGTTGTGAGTTTAAAACCCACTCCCACAGACTTCCACTCTGGGTCCAAAGACCCTTAACCCCACACTGCTCCCCAAGCGCTGCACAATAGCAGCCCACTGCTCCCCAGGAGGTTTACAAAGATCCTTCCTGGGATTTAGGTCTAAATGTTGATTGATTGATTAAAAACACATAAATATCAGAACCAGTCCATCGATAAACGTCGTGTGTAGAATTCCTTGTTATCCTGTTAAACGTTGACATTTTTTCATACAGGAAACACTGGCCACCTTTCAGAAATGGACCAATGAGAGTGTGGACATCAACAGGTCTTCTGGGTCCGTGTGTCACCAGGATCCAAGGTGAGGACAGGAGATGTCGTCCCGCAGAATCACTAAATACTCAGTAAAGTTACAGGGTGCCATTTGTAAAGTGAAGCAGCCAAAAACAAAAAGCAATTTCTTTTGTTTTAATAAGCCTGTTTTAAGAGAACAATAAGAGGGTCATTTTTTTCACTTTATCATTCATTCATTTATAAAAATCAAAGTTCCAAACTCACTATTCAGATTGTCATTTAAAAATGACTAAAAATGTCTGCAAGCTAAATATTTATTTTCCAAAATAAATACACAGTTTGTTAAATAAATAATTTGTGTGTAGGAAATACTTAATTTGCAAATTAAATATTAAGCTAGCACCAAGCTAACTAAATACTTATCTAGCTTAGTGCTAGCTAAATACTTAATTTGCAAATTAAATATTAAGCTAGCACCAAGCTAACTAAATACTTATCTACCTTGGTGCTAGCTAAATACTTAATTTGCAAATTAAATATTAAGCTAGCACCAAGCTAACTAAATACTTATCTAGCTTGGTCCTAGCTAAATACTTAATTTGCAAATTAAATATTAAGCTAGCACCAAGCTAACTAAATACTTATCTAGCTTGGT
>NW_015151442.1:229557-238521 GCF_000732505.1 Cyprinodon variegatus
AACTAAATATTTAGTTTGGAGCTAAACATTTATTTAGCAACAAACTAAATATTTAGTTTAGAAAATAAATATTTAGCTTGCTTACAAATTTTTTAACTGACTAAATATTTAGTTTGGAACTTTTCTCTTAAAACACGCTAAACAAGCATAAATATTGCTCCTATTTGTTCACTGCCTAACTTTTGTCTCTTGTCACTGTGTTTTTTATCTGCTGCTCAGAGTGTGTGAAGAGCCAGCCTCCCAGTCGCCTCATACGTGGCCAGATGACATCACCCAGTGGCCGGTGAGCAGACATGCTACTAGTTTCTACTCTCCCCTAACTCATTATTGTTCAATGTTTTATTTAAATCCAGTTATTTACTTCTTGAGTGCTTAAGAGGAGACACTAAACAGTTGTTTGTGATCACATCCTTTGGCAGGTCTGCACATTACCCAGGACGTGGAACAGCACAGGCTACAGACACATGGACTGTACTATTAAAGGGCGGCCCTGCTGCATAGGCACCAAGGGCAGGTGGGAATGATTTGCAGAAATACTTTTTGCTCTTTATTCATTTAGTCACTTGACTACCCCACTGTTGCTGCGACATGTGGAGTAGAAACCGAATCCCGGATGTCAGGGGTAACGGTTCAGCTATTCTTACCAAACAGCAAAGTATCTCAGTATATATAATAAACACATACTGTAGTAGATATTCAGAGTTTCCCCACTTTCCTTGATGGCTCCTTGGCTGGTCCCCTACAATTCATTTTTAAACATTAGTCTTTGTACTAAAATATAATTTCTGTCATGATTTGTGGGCATTAAGATCTAAAGAGAAGCATCGTCTCCTGGTCAGATCCTGTAATTCAGTGAACGGGTGGAGTCGGAGTAAAAAAAATACAGTGGCAGGAAGTTGGAGGGGATCTTGCTGGGAGTCTATTCAATTTATTTCTATAGCGCTAATTCCCAACACGTCATCTCAAGGCTCTTTACAGTTCACCAGATCATCCAGTCAAATTGATTCTATTTTCTATCTAAGCTGACTACCAGCTGATTGCATCGACTCATTGACTTAAGCAATCCCTCACACCAAGCATGCTTGTAGCGACAGTGGAGAGGAAAAACTCAAAGCAACAAAATATTCTCTTTGCATTTAACCTCAGTGGGCTTCCATTGTGCGTCGCTGCGGGGGCAGTGTGGGGTTTGCACAGGGTGGCAGTTCCCAGCTCTATGTCATAACCTCTAGGCCGCCACTCCCCAAAGAAGGTATTAGCGTGAAGGGTGTTTCCTAACGACCCACACTGGCAGCTTATTCCCCCCAGCGGGACGGTTTCCTTACCACTCTAGCTAGCCAGCTGCTGATTCAATCAAAACTGAAATCCAGTCAGCTGGTTTTGTTTTTCTCGATCATCTCGACAAACCGGAAAACAAACCAGACGTTAAAAACGGAAATCCGTACCCAGCATATCTGTGTTTTGTTGTTTTTTTGGGTGGTGTCTGTTTGTACCTTTATAACTCTACCATCTCGTCTGTCCCTGCTCTAGATGTGAGATCACCACCAGAGAGTACTGCGATTTCATGCATGGTTACTTCCATGAGGAGGCCACTCTCTGCTCACAGGTAGTCTCAGTGTGTTTGCATTTGGACCTTTTCTCTGCAGGTCTAAGTCTGAGTTTCTAATCTCTCTGTTTGAACCCAGGTCCACTGTTTGGACGATGTCTGCGGTTTGCTGCCCTTCCTAAATCCAGAGGTTCCTGATCAGCTCTACCGACTGTGGCTATCCCTCTTCCTCCATGCTGGGTGAGACCACCAATATCTCTATTTAGACACATGCTTAAAGAGTTATTTAACTATATGCAACTAAAACATGAGTTTTATTGATTTCAATAAATTATAACTTGGATTCAGACCAAATAAGGAGGAAAGCGGTTAGCTCATGTGAGCAACATAATACTCAGAGCTGATATGGAGCGCTTTAGCTCTTTAAATTGAACGAGTGAACAGAGGCAATGAGCTTAACTTCCTCCCTGTGTTTGTTTAAGGCTCCTTCACTGTGTGGTGTCAGTGGTGTTCCAGATGACCATACTGAGAGACCTGGAGAAGTTGGCAGGATGGGCGCGTATCTCCATCATCTACATCTTCAGTGGCATCACCGGTAACCTCGCCTCCGCCTTATTCCTGCCCTACAGAGCAGAGGTGAGTTCACGCACAGGCTAACAGTGAAAGGCATGTTCAGCATATCTCTCTCCCCTTCATGATTCCTGCTAAGTTTGTTCTCCTGTTACACTTAATTGGTTCAGATCATGAAACTAAATTTGATATCGGACAAAAAAGATAATCTGAGTTAATGAAATGAATGGTTTTCACATCCTGATCCCATTAATTGGTTAAGAAAAAGGCTTTCCAAACATGTAAGTGACGAGCCGTTTCTCAATTCAAGAACTCAAGTTTGGACTCGTGTTCTCACCAAGTACGTTCTTGAAAAGAACATAAAGTATGAAAATCAGCACACTCATCTGGAGCTGGATCTCACCTCCTGTTATTAATAGTCTCTCAATCAGGGGTCTTCATCGTTTTCCAGGCCAAGGACCCCAAACTGATGGCGAGATGGAGCGGGGACCCCCTAATTATATATATAGTATGAAATAATGTTCTATCAAACTGGTCCTATAGTCACTCTATTACAGATGGAGTAATGTAACTAAAGTAATCCCTCCCTGGGATTATTAAAGTATTTCTGATTCCTGGTTGATGGGACAGGTGTTGTGAATGAAACGGTGCCCAGCTTGAAAGAGCTCCTGTGTGTCGCTGAATGTTAGCATTGATGACTGAAAGACATCTTCTGCTTCCATTTATCTGTTTACTAAAAACATTTCAATTGGTGGAAAAAATTGCAGGAGGGAATATAAAAAGAAAGTCTAATCAACCAAAACTTTCATGACCCCCATGCAGTACCTCTGTGGACCCCCTAGGGGTTCCGGATCCCCTGTTGAAGACCTCCGTACTTTATACTGTATATAGTGTATTGCATGTTTCGTTATTGTTCATAACTATAGATCCTGTATGCTTTTTATATATAAAATGTGTCTGTGCCACCAACACCAAGTAAAATTCGTTGTAAGTGCAAACTTGGCAAAAAACTTGAATCTGATTCTAACAATGAACCTTTGCACAAGGATAGATCAGAAGACCTCGCCTATTGAGCCAGGCCAACAATTCCCTTTAACGTCCCCCCCCCTTCATTTAGTGGGGGAATAATAATGAACACAGTCAGATAAACACAAATCAAAAGAACATTTTGCCAAATAAAACAAAGAAGTCTCCATCAGAGCCAGAGGTCCTTCACATACGGCTATGTATAGAGAGGGCTGCTGCAGACGGGCTAACGTTAGCCTCAGAAGTCCGCTGGTTGCCACGGTCCTGACAACTTCGGAAATTTGTTTTTAAACTTACACATTAAATCGGTAAATGGACCATATAATGACACTTAAAAGTATAATGTAACATAACAACAGCAACAGAAAAGAGAACTTTTAACTTAATACTCTGAGCTCTGTGAGCGCTAACCTGGAAGCTGCTGCTGCCGCAGTGCATGCTGGGAAAGCTGTCAGTCTCGACAATGGACAGGTCTGCTCTGATGCATGATGGAGGGGCGAGAACAACATCCGGGGACTTTGTCCGTTCTCTGTCTTCTGTTCTTGTGAATTGGAACAGTACTAGTGCTGAGGCTGATGAGGTTTCACTAGCACACGAGAACACACAAGTACACATATTGAGAAACGGCCATAGACAGGTAAGGGGCAGGCTAACAAAAGAAACCAAACCACTCACATTCCAAAGGGGTGGACCAGTTCATCTGTTACAGTCTGCACGTTTCTAAGCCTAAACAAGACTTTGTTGGGCTACCGTAGAAAACCTCAAGCTCAACACTATTTCTGACATTTGAGTTAAAAAAGTTCCTGGATGGGAAGAGAAACGCAACTCATCATGCATATTATTATCATCGCACCTGATTAAATTCAAAAAATGCTCATTGCCACAATAATTGTAGCTACAAACAAAAACAACATAATTGAACATTACAATGTCATGTTGTATTAGTTTGGTCATGCGGCACTGATTGCGATGCAGCTCCGGATTGTAGGTGTTTAACTGAAGCAAAGAAGCAGCGTCACCACTGTGGCTTTTTTTCCCCAAGTTTGATGGTAATTATAATCCATAATGGTAATTTTAATGGTGGATATTGATCATTGCAAATCAGAGAAGATAACCCCCCCCCCCCCCCCCCCCCCCCCCCCCCCNCGTATTAAATAACCGGGCCTCATAGTTTCCAATCCAGCGTAAAAGTGACCTTTGCCTGCGGTGACTGGACCATGTTGTCTCGTCTGTCTGGGCTGTGTGGGCGGAGTAACGTGCTCTTTTCCTGGTTATTGGTGGTGAATGTGTTCAAGGATTACCCGTCTAATTAGCCAGCTGATCGGGCCGTGGCTTCAAACTCAGCACTGACGTCACTTTAATCTGTTCACCTTTCCTGCTCGACCCAAACTGCAGCTCTATCCAATTACTCCACACTGGAACTGTAGCCATTAACCTGCAAATCCAAGTTTTATCAATAATAATACAGATTAAACTATCTTCATTTCAGAAATTAATCTCATAATCTACAAATCTGTAGATTATGAGATTATGAGATCCTTTTAAAAAAGATTTTTATCTTTTTGGGGGTGAATTTTGTTTAACAAAATATTTGCATTTGGAAGATGAACACTTCAATTGAAAGTTATAAAAAAAAATAAATAAATCTATTCTTAACATGAAGAAATAACCCATAGGAGGGACGTACCAGAGTACTAAGAGTAATGAGGAGCACTTCATCTACCTGATTGATTTGTTTTGAACTGTTGACTGTTGAATCCCAGGGTTCCCGCGGGTCCTTAAAAAGTCTTAAAAAGTCTTGAATTTAACTTGCCTTATGCTGTAGGAACCCAAGTAACAAATATTTTAGGATTTCAGGTTAATCCTCCTCCAAATCGTCCCGTCAGGTGAGCTGATAGAAAGGGGAAGCCTTCCTCTTAGCACACGAGATTAAAGTGTGAGAGAAAGTGATCAGCTGTAGCCATGTTCACCATGTTCACCAGTGGCTGACTTCTCTGCACGGGTAAATCAAGTCTTAATTACCAGGTTTATACACATGTGAGTTTGGAAAGACCACTTTCCTTATTAGGAGATTAGCCTAATGCCTTTTTGTGGGTTAACAGAGGCCACAGTACTTGATGAATGGGATTACTTATACTCCGTTTAAATAAACACAATCGTAGCACAGCTCAGACTTGTCTGGTGCTCCCCTATGCTCCAACAAATTAACCCCAAGACTTGCCTGAAAAATATAATTTCTCAGGCCGTTTCTAGTCATGATCTCAAATTAGAAGGAAAGTTGTTGTTTTATATCATAGTGACCTCTGTAACATGGAGGGGCGTGCTGGCGTGGGACGTACCGTGACATAAGGGGCCAGAAACATCGGCCTCCAGCCTCCACCCATCTCTGATCATCCCACGGGTCTTTAAATACCAGGAATAACCAGAGGAAGCACACGACACATGCCGCTCAATCCACTTAAAGAGGTGCTTTAGGTGGATTATACCGTAAGCAGTAAGTCATGGAGCCCTCAGCTTGTGGAAAAATGACCCAAACAGCAACACATGAGAGTAAATCTGTTGCAGGACGGATCTGCAGCTTATCGCCATTCAGGAAAGTTAGATTTTCCAAGATATAGAACCTGAAATAGATGAAAGGATTCCCTCATCCCTGCAGCAGTAGCATTAGATCCTTTTAAATTTGAAGGTATTAAACTCGTAACATTTCCTGGGATTCCTTGTTTTTCTCTACTTCAAACTACAGTAAACAAAACTTTAAAAATATCAGGAATTAAGTCAATTTGATCCCAACTAAATAACAGTATCACTGAAATATAAATCCTTTTTTGTAAGCAGTAACTAAGTTATTATTTCTATTGCTCTGGAATGGACACTAACTGCCTTTCCCAAAAGTTATTCATGCTAAAGTCATGATGCTAACAAGTTTGAGCTTAGAAGCATTTAGAAAATGTCACATATGGCGGCGATTTCTGTTTCTGTTCATCACAGGAAGTTCTGAGTCATTCGGTGCTCTGGTTTGATAAGTGATGAAAACATGTTGAGCTGCAGTGAATGGAAACAGGGAGATTATGGGCATGAGTTGCCAAAAGGAATTAGAATGAAGAGGACGTGGTGTTCGTCTGGTTAGCGTTGGTTGGTTACAGTTATACTCTGCACCGCCTTAGAAACGGCTAATCCAACAGCAGGGTTTATGTTTCAAGTCACAACCAGCGATGGTCAGGCGTTAAAGGAAGGAATAATTAATGGATCTTTATTTATACTTAAAATTAATATGTTTACGTTGATTTAATGATTTTAGTGTTAATCAATAACTTAATATGTGTACTTGTGCGTTCTCGTGCGTTCGTGAAACATCATCATCTTCAGCCCTAGTACTATTCCAATTCACATGAACAGCAGACCGAGAACGGACAAAGTCCCTAGATGTTGTTCTCGCCCCTCCCTCTTTACCCAGCATGCATCAGAGCAGACCTGTCCCTCCCCCGATTGACAGCTGTCCCAGCATGCACTGCGGCAGCAGCAGCTTCCAGGTTAGCGTTTACAGAGCTCAGAGTGTTAAGTTAAAAGTTCTCTTTTCTTTTGCGGTTGTTCTATAAAAGTATGTTTTGAGATCATTTGCATCATTATATGGCCCATTTACTGATTTAGTGCGCAATTTAAATAAAATTTCCGAAGTTGAGTGGACCGTGGCAACCAGATAGCCTCCGAGGCTAACGGCAGCCTGGGCTAATATTAGCCTGTCTGCAGCAGCCCTCTCTCTGCATAGCAGTGTGCGAAGGACCGCTGGCTTCAATGGCCATATTTCTGTTTTATTTGGCAAAATGTTCATTTAATTTGTGTTTATCCGACTGTGTTCATTATTATTCACCCGCTAAATNTTAAGTTAAAAGTTCTCTTTTCTTTTGCGGTTGTTCTATAAAAGTATGTTTTGAGATCATTTGCATCATTATATGGCCCATTTACTGATTTAGTGCGCAATTTAAATAAAATTTCCGAAGTTGAGTGGACCGTGGCAACCAGATAGCCTCCGAGGCTAACGGCAGCCTGGGCTAATATTAGCCTGTCTGCAGCAGCCCTCTCTCTGCATAGCAGTGTGCGAAGGACCGCTGGCTTCAATGGCCATATTTCTGTTTTATTTGGCAAAATGTTCATTTAATTTGTGTTTATCCGACTGTGTTCATTATTATTCACCCGCTAAATCGAAAAAGTAATAATTTATTATTATCTAGGGACTATTAATAACAGGAGGTGAAATGCAGCTCCAGACGAGCTGAGCGTGTGGTGATGTCATCAGTACGCTTCTGTTCCAACTGACCCATATTTATGCTACGTGCTCCCGTTCTCCCAGAGTCCAGACTTAACTGTGTTCTTCTCAAGAACGTACTTGGCGACGACACGAGTCCGTACTCACAGTCTTGTGAATTGAGAAACGGCCAGCGTAACACCTCATTCCTGACATCTTCCGGCCGGTGCGGTTAGCCTAGCGCCATCCTCCACTGGAGTGACCCCCTCCTTCTGCTCGGAAGGCATATTTTTCTACTCTACTTATTTTTTTATTATTTTATACTCCACCCTTTCACTGAAATAAGGGTCCGACCAGGAGATGGCGCTCCTCTTTTAGATCTTAATGTCCACAAATCATGACAGGAAGAATATTTTAGTACAAAGATTGATCTTTAAAGAAGGGACTGCAGGGGACCGGCCAAGGAAATTATGAATGGCTACTAAAGTACACACCAACATGCTTCTGCGGTCATTGGGTGGGTCAGAGCTGGACAAAAGGCTGAGTTCAGAGAGCTGGTGAACTGCTTTGTGACATGATATGGAAACAATCATTTGGTACCACTTGTAAAACATCAGAGATTATTGTAGATTTTAGTAGGATCCCTGACTAGATGTTAACCCGCCGCAGCTCAGAATCATAAAGGAAGAATAATAGTTCCTCTCTAAGTAGTTTAGGAAAGAGCGTCCCTCTTTCCCTGCTCCTTTAGAGTATTAAAGGAAAAGCTGTGTGTTTACACCTTGAAGCTTTCTGTCCCCATTTCTTTTTCCTGGAAAGAAATCACACTGGACAAACTCACTAAATAACGCTTCATAGCGTATTAAATAACCGGGCCTCATAGTTTCCAATCCAGCGTAAAAGTGACCTTTGCCTGCGGTGACTGGACCATGTTGTCTCGTCTGTCTGGGCTGTGTGGGCGGAGTAACGTGCTCTTTTCCTGGTTATTGGTGGTGAATGTGTTCAAGGATTACCCGTCTAATTAGCCAGCTGATCGGGCCGTGGCTTCAAACTCAGCACTGACGTCACTTTAATCTGTTCACCTTTCCTGCTCGACCCAAACTGCAGCTCTATCCAATTACTCCACACTGGAACTGTAGCCATTAACCTGCAAATCCAAGTTTTATCAATAATAATACAGATTAAACTATCTTCATTTCAGAAATTAATCTCATAATCTACAAATCTGTAGATTATGAGATTATGAGATCCTTTTAAAAAAGATTTTTATCTTTTTGGGGGTGAATTTTGTTTAACAAAATATTTGCATTTGGAAGATGAACACTTCAATTGAAAGTTATAAAAAAAAATAAATAAATCTATTCTTAACATGAAGAAATAACCCATAGGAGGGACGTACCAGAGTACTAAGAGTAATGAGGAGCACTTCATCTACCTGATTGATTTGTTTTGAACTGTTGACTGTTGAATCCCAGGGTTCCCGCGGGTCCTTAAAAAGTCTTAAAAAGTCTTGAATTTAACTTGCCTTATGCTGTAGGAACCCAAGTAACAAATATTTTAGGATTTCAGGTTAATCCTCCTCCAA
>NW_015151442.1:240021-243286 GCF_000732505.1 Cyprinodon variegatus
TTCTAGCTGTAGTAGCTGAAGGTACTATAGGGAAGGAAGAAGTTCTCCTATAGTGAACGGAATATTTTTTAAACATCTTTGTTTTTTCTGATTTAAATGTCTGTCTGGTTCTAATAGGATCCCTATCATCACACCAAAGTGTGTGCTTTGTTTTTTGATAGAGCCATGGTATGATGTCAGAGAAGCTGCTAAATGCTAATCCTGTATCTCCCTAAACCCTTCCCTCATGGTTTCCCCGTCAGGTGGGTCCGGCCGGCTCCCAGTTCGGACTCCTCGCTTGCCTCTTCGTTGAGCTTTTCCAAGGTTGGCAGATGCTGGAAAAGCCATGGAAGGCTTTCCTCAAACTCCTGGGCATCGTGTTCTTCCTCTTCCTGTGCGGCCTTCTCCCTTGGATCGACAACATCGCCCACATCTTCGGCTTCATCGGCGGCCTGCTGCTTTCCTTCGCCTTCCTGCCCTACGTCACCTTCGGGACCTTTGACAAATACCGCAAGCGGATCCTCATCGTGGTCTCGTTGCTCGCCTACGTGGGGCTCTTCTCCTCTCTCATCGTTTGGTTTTATATTTACCCCATTAACCTCCACTGGCTGGAGCATCTCACCTGCCTGCCCTTCACAAGCAAGTTTTGTGAAAAGTATGACATAGACCACAACATCAACGACGTGGTGCACTAACCTCCCGGTGGTGAGAGAGTTGGCTTCCAGGTCTAAGCATCTGACAATCAGTTTTATCTTGTAAATAAAACTGGAAGCTTCTCCTGTCTGCCCAGTTAAACTCGTTCAGACGTTCCAGTCCTCAGGGAGGAGGCACGATCAGGGTTTTTTATTTGTTCAGCACCAACCAAACCTCCTGGAATCAGTAGAGAAGATGGCCGCACCTCTGGCCGGCAGTCGTCGTCCCTTTGAGTCTCCAGGCAATAAAATCACTTCGGTGAGGATTTGACTGTTAAAAGATGTTAAACAAACAAGCACCTTCCTATAAGTTCGTCTTTTTTCACAGTATTTGGTGTCAACACTACAAAAGCAGGGAGCTGTTCTTCTTAGTCCTTTAAATACAGTTTGTTTTATTTCTCTATTGGATGATTGATGCTCTGCTGGTGTCCAAAGGTAAAGCTACGTTCAGACCGCAAGCAGCAGAAGCAGCAAAAACACACATGCTGCTTCATTTTTGATCCCTGTACAAGTTTAGTTCTGACGCACGGCTGAAGCTGCTCTAGCTGCACGGTGGAAAAAGTGGGTCTGATGCACGTTGGGCGGAGCTACCCAATCCTTTCTTCACCTGGAACAATGGCAGCTATATTTGCGGTCATCAGTCGGTAGAAAGTAGTGTTGTGCCAATCCCATTTTTGGCCCCAATACAGATACCCGATATCATCTGTTTGGAACTGATGTGTGTGAACTGCATACTACTAGGATGTAAAATAGTTGCCATCATGGCTGAAGCAGGAAAAAGACTAAAACAAAATGAATCCAGTAGAACTTTTTATTGCCTACCTGGAATGGGTGACAATAGTTGAAGAAACTATTGGCTCTAAAAATGGTATCGATGCCCTATTGGTTGGTACTCACCGATACCATTTTAGTGCTGGATCAGGGCCCCGTCCGATACTGGTATCTGTATTGGTGCAACACTATTAAAAAAAGTAGTTTTAATATATTTCTTAAGTGAGAAAGTCCTCCTGAAAACATCGTCAGTTGAGAGATTACCATCCTGCCTTCCAATTTTATTTCGCTTTCGGAGCCGCTCAGACCCCCGTACACCGGCGGTGCGCCGTTACTGGGAATCCCGTTCAACAGCAGCCTCTGGCCTGGTCGCTGCTTTGCGGTTTTCTGCTACACCTCACAGCGGCTAGATGTAGATGTTAACATTTTTTATGTACGCAATCCAAACTGCAGATACCAGGATAATTAAATCTAACATGTTTTTCCTGCAGATTTGGACATTTTAAGTTAATTTAGGCGTTAATAAACAGTTTCAGAGGAGTGATCATAGCGCTCTGCATCAGCAGTGCTGTGTCTGACTCCCTGCCAGCTCCCAGATCAGCTTCTCTGATCAGCGCTCATAAGGCGCTCCTTTAGCTGCTCAGACGCGCTGCGGGACATTTTGCTGCGCCTCGATGCACGTCAACTATTGACTTCACATGTAAACCAGCTGCTTCTGCTGCTTCAGCTGTTAACGTAGCATTAGAACTTGTTCCATTTTTAGATGTTTTCTTTTATCAGCTAAAGCTAAGAAATCTAAATCCGCAGCCAAGCTGTACATAATATAAACTTTTTATTTTTTACAGTGTTTGATCTGTAAACCTGCTTTTTCACCTTTTCAACCATCTTAGATCAGGTAGGGAGCTCGCTAAAGTATTCACACCCCTCGCTGTATTGCACACACATTCAGAGATCAAATAAAAGGGAATGTATAGTTTTGATAAATAAAAAGCCATTTATCTTCAGAGTTCCTTTAATTTATAAATAATCAGTTATTTTATTGTCAATATAAACTCTGATGAGAACCAGCAGAGAGGGGAAGTTTCGGCTAAAATACGTCCCCAATGGGAAGCAAGGCGGTGGTAGCATCATGCTAAGGGAATGCGTTAGTTATAAAGGAAATGAGAAGAAGGTTAGGATTTGATGCTGAGGTCAGTTTGGTTTTTTGTTTGAAACCAAAAATTTAAAACAAAACTAAAAAACAGTTGTTTCGACTCAGTAGCAAGAAATTTTTAGTAATTATCTTGTCTTTGCTTTTACAATAAATAAGTCAGTTCAGAATTGTGTATAAAGCCAAAAACCACCTGTTACCACCCACAGCCTTTGTTGGAAATTTTGGTATTTTTTGGAACAGAAGGCTGCAAAATTATTATTTTCTTTTTTTTTTTTTTTCTTTGCAGTAAACGGAAATGGGCTCACTGTTTTATCATATCGGGACCCGGGAGTTCTCTCTGCCCCGCATACATCGTGTCTTGTACACGAATCCAAAACAACATAAATTTATTTAATTTTTACTAAAACTTTACATTTAGTTTTGTAATGATTAAAAACACGGTAAATTCCAAGAAGTTTGCTTCTAATCCTGCCGACGGCCACTTTACCGAAACAGGAGATAAGCTGTTTCAACCTGATCTCCATGGCAACGGTTGACATCACTCAATTCTAAGTGGATTGAGTAATGTCAACCAGAACATCACTCGATCCATTTCGGAACAAAACTTATTTGTTTTTCCATTTTCATTTAGTGTAAAAAAAATAAAAATAGGGCTCAGGATCCGCATTGC
>NW_015151442.1:243928-253558 GCF_000732505.1 Cyprinodon variegatus
CTTTATCTCTGACACTTGGTCTCCGTGGTTGCACCTCCAGGCAGGAAAGCGGTGGAAAGTTAACCCATTTTCTATGTTTCCATGGCGATCATGTGTTGTGCTGTTACTGCCCACAATACAGCAACGGTTTACCATGGTTGAAATCAAGTTAAGGTGAAATTAATCAAATTAAAACACGATTTAGAGGAAGTACAGTACGCGGTAGTCATAGGCAGTAGTCTGAGCAGCGGTAAAGGAGGCCATCAAGATGGCGGCCACGCAAAGTGCCTACGTCTTAATGACCAAGCCCTATAATAAAATCAGATGTTTTTCTTCTTTTTGGTTGTTTGGTTTCAAACAAAAACAAATTCCCTGAACAAACAGAGACCAGGGAGGCTTCTGGATGAAAACCTGAACCTGAGACGAGGCAGGAGGAAACTGGCCCTAAACATACCAATAAAATGGCCTAGTCAACGTCCAGACCTAAATCCCATTAAGAATCTGCATCAAACCTGGAAAACTGATATCTAGAGACTTTCTAGCAGCAAAAAGTTTCTTCTATAAAGTCACAGCACACTAAGTTACTTCACTCGTTGTTTTCTTTTTAAGAAACGTTGAAAACGTTTCACACTTAAACACATAGAGCACATTGGAAAATAAAAAACACCGAAAACTAACGCTGAAACTTCAGGTTGTATGAATGCTTTGGCAGAGCTTTAAAACGACACTAAAACCGGCTGCATCCTTCTGCATCATCCTGAGTGGGAAACGGAGATATGGAGATAAAAATGTTAAAGGGAATAACGTTTCACGTTTTACTCTAAATATGCAGCTGATAGATGGAGTCTGAAACCACTTGCTGCCTTAAACCTACAGAGATGCCTCACTATGCCTGTGGATCCTTTGGATCAGATTAGTGCTTTTAAAGTCAGACCTATCTGTGACCGTCGCTCTAGACTTTAGGCTATTTTTACCAGAGGTGTCTAAGGAAATAATATTCATTACTCAAGTAGAAGTATGAATACTACAGTTTAAAAACACCAGTAGAAGTTAGAGGATCAATTTCAGCTTTTCACTGCAGTAAAAGTGTCATTTTTAAAACTACTTCAAGTATAAAATTTAAAGTATGCATGAAAAAACACAAATGCTTTAAACCTTATACTGGTTACTGCGCTACCCTGTTATAGGAATGTGTTTCTACAATTCTGGATGATAATTTCCTTACATTTAAGTTTCTTAGTTTTATAACTAATGGCAACAGTGTCAAAGTCAAGTTTGCATAATATTGAAAAACTATTTATTTTGGTTTGTGGTGAACAATAAGTTTACAACAGTTTATTTCTATAGCACTAAAACCAGATCATCAGATTGATTCAAAGTTTTTTTATCTACGGAAAACCAGCTGATTGCATCGACTCAGTGACTCTTCAGCAATCCCTCACACTAAGCATGCTTGTAGCGACAGTGGAGAGGAAAAACTCCCTTTGAACAGGAAGAAACCTCCAGCAGAACCAGGCTCAGTGTGAGCGGCCATCTGCTGAGGCCCACTGGGGTTCAAGGAGATGGAAGCAGACATAGAAAAAGAAGCATAGATACAAACACAGCTGTAAAAGGCGGCCCCGTCCAGGAAACACACAGCCAGGCAGACGAGCTCCAAGCCAGCTCCCATGTCAGAGGATGAAGAGAGCACGTCCAGTTAGTCACAGTCAGAGAAACAGGACTACACTGGAAATGTAACTTTTTTTAATACCATAAGGCCATAATGAAAATGAACTTTAATGAAACAAAACTAATGAGTCTATTTTAAAATGTAAGGAAGTAAAAAGTTGTCAAAAACTTAAGTAAAGTATTGATTTCTACTTAAGTAATGAAGTATTTGTACTTTGACACCTCTGATTTTTAGCTTAGCTTTTCAATGCTGCTAACTGTTTTCCCCATCGTCCCGGTCCAGAATCAAATCTTTGTTTGTTGTTTTAATCTAAGTTTTATGGTCTAAGTTTTAAAGGCTTTTTTATTTTTGTTCCAGCTTCTTTGTTTGATCCGTGTTGCTTTTTGAATCGCTCCCTGACAATGTGAGCAGGGTTAACCCAACAACCCTGACCAGTCAAACATTTCAAACAGCATCGGACTGTTTTTGTTGTTTCCTTTAGGTACTAGTCAGCCTGTAGTTGCCTGAAAAGCCCAGGTTATGTGTGGAGGATTATGTGGGTGTAATTGGTGAGATTACAGAGACTCACCGATCATTTGGTAACGATAAACCTGGTTAAAGTGGATTTTTTATCTTCCTGTGCCTTCTTCATATCAGAGCTGGTGAGATGGTTCATGTTTACCGCCATGCAAGCAGCAGCTCCACTGCTCAGTCTGTTGGGACCAAATCATTCATATTGTTTTTAATATTTATTAGAAGGGGGGGGGGAGGGTCTATTAAACCTAAGGTGATGGCTGTGCTACTATTGTTTTTTTCACTTTTATTAAATATGTTTAAAAATGTTGATTGAAAGGAAGCCATGTTGAAATAAACACCAATTAATGTACTTGTCCTTTTTTTGTCATTTTCTTTAAAATCAGTAACTAAACATCTGTTTAAAATAAATATTTACGGTTTGTTTTAGGAAACTGCTTCCTCCAAAAGTACTGACCTGTTGCAGGGTTTCCCCGGGTCATTAAAAATCATTAAAAGTCACAAAATTATACATTATTATACATTAAATGTGATTATCACAGCATTTAAAATGCTTTATTAAAAAAAAAAATAAAAACAATTTAGTCAGATATATTATATGGTGATATATTTGTGTGAAACTGCTCGTTAAGCCATATCTTTGGAAAAGAAGCTCAAAAAAGCTAGAGAATGGGGGGGAATACAAATTTCAACAAAAGTTGCTGAAAAACGAGGAATTGGGGACATGGCTGCAGCCTAGAGCATTAAAATAGTCGCTCATTCCTGTATAAACTGCGTTAAATCTCTCAGATTACAAAGATTAAAGATTCAGATAAATGGGAAACAAAATAATTTGCACACATTAGTTTGAATTTGTATCATTTTTTGCATATTGGGCATTTGTGCATTTTATTACCCATCTTCTGTTCACTACATGCGATTGTTTAGATCGGGTCATGAACAGGTCATTGCATTATGAAATTTTATATATATTTTATTATCAGCAAAAGTTCCCAAACTAAATTCCAAGTTTAGTTTTATAAATGAATATTAATTTAGAACGGTAAAAATATGCAGTTTTTAAAAAGCAGAGTTGAATTTCAGCAGCCGGACTGCAGCCCGATAACTGGCCTCAAATTAAGAACTAAAAACTAAACTGTTTTCCAGATAAACTATAAATTGTCCCTTTAAGGTTACCTGAGTGAAGTTGGCCCCCCCACCTTCTTCAAATCAGACAAAATTGGTATCAAACGTTTGTGCTTCGTTTGTGCAGCAAAAATTTTTGTTTGTGCCGCTTTCATTTTAAAGATATAAAGAGATGTATCTAGAGGTCATCAAAGGTCAACCAGCCCCCCCACTTTCTTTAAATCTTCAAATCCAAAGCAGGACAAACGAAAATTTTTGCTGCTCAAACGGAGCTGAGTTAATTGACACCCATTTTGTCTGATTTGAAGAAGGTGGGGGGGCTTGTTGACCTTTGATGACCTCTAGAAATATATCTTTAAAACGATAGCAGCACAAACGACAATTTTTGCTGCACAAACGTTTGACACTAATTTTGTCTGATTTGAAGAAGGTGGGGGGGGCCAACTTCACTCAGGTTTTAAGGTTCTATCTTCACGTTATTATGCAAATGTCGACATTTATGTGTATACTTGTTCCTAAAGTAGTCTTAGTGCTGCCCTCTATGGGTTAAAAGTTGCAACTGCTATTTTTTATTTATTTTTTTCCAATCGTTTAGAAATTGTAAAGCTCAGTCCATCTCTATTGGTGCCTTCCATTTGTCTTCAGAAGTCTGAATTACCAACTTAAAAATCGCATATTTCATCTGAAAATGCCTAGAATGTGAAAATTAAAAGTCTGTGCAAGAGGTTGTCACCTGACTTCTGCATTCAAGATTAGAGGTGTGGGGAAAAAAATCGTTTTAGGCGATATATCGAGAATTTTGGCTGCTTGATATATTATCGATATTTCAGTTCCTAGTATTGATTTTTTTAAAACAAAAACTGTTTTATCTAAAACAATGAGAGAAAATGGGCTACCTCTTCACCGCCACTTTAGCAGATAGAGCCGTTTTCCTGTGCGGCGCGGCGCCGTTTCTGTAGCCAAGGCAGCCAAAGTGGAAAACATGGACCGACTCGAACCCCAAACATCATGGATACCAAAAAAAAAGTAAATGATCAAGATCTTCTGATGCACATATAGAGCACTTGTGATATTTCAATATCATGATAATTTTGCATCGTAACCCAAGTATTGTGACACGTATCGTATGAGAACAGCCATGCCAATACTCACCCCTATCTAATATGGCGTTACTCTGGTCAACAGTCAAACTTTCCTACTTTGAGCGCTTGCAGCAGTTCTTTATTTTGTGTAGCGTCTAGTTATTCCGGTTCTACTGAATGTGTTTATCGGATGATTTGTTTTAATGCTGTTTAAATGATGCCGTGTTTAGACGTGTTTTTGTCATTATTTTAACATGGAGAATGCAAGGGTCTGCAACAGGGGTCACCAACACGGCGTCCGCGGGCTCCAAGCGGCCTTCAGGGACCACATGGGATTCCCTAAATGGCCGAGTTCTTCTGTTCAGGGCTAAAACAATCAGATTAATAGATTATTTAAATCATTTAGTCATCGATTAACGGTAAACTGGAGTACAGAGGCTATAAAATGTGTCTTTAGCTGACAGACCGACCCAATAAGAGCAGGAATTATACAAACGTTGTGAGAAATATGTAGATAATTTGTATTTAAGATAAAAATAGTTTTTATCCGTCAATCTGCTCTATTAGGAGGATATAAGTTTCAGTTTGATTGGTTTAACGTTGCAAAAAGTCTTCTTCAAGGAACCTTTTTCTGTCCGATTACAAATCAATTAATCTAAAAAATTATCAACAGATCAATCGATTTGCAAAATAATCGTTAGCTGCAGCCCTCGTTCCATTTCATTCTCTCATTCTTCTTTTTTAATCATTTATAGAGCTTTTTAAAACCACAATATCTGATAGAAAATTATAAATTACCTAAAAAAATATATATGTATGTATATATATATATATATGTGTGTGTGTGTTTATGAAAATTAATTGACCTCCAGTTCAAAGGTAAGTATTGGTACCCCAACCATGACTCAGCACCAATGAAGTAGATGTGAGCATTAAAAAGGTGAGTCACCCATGGTCTACAAGCTAAAAACTGGAAAACTCTTACCTCAGAGATTACGTTACTGTAATGAGCTACATTTGAATTGTAAGGATGATGGATTAGAACGTTAGTCAGAGTTCTGCCTTCGTTAACTTTACCTCAGAGATGGAGGTTGGAGACAAAAGCGTTCCAGTCGACCCAATCCACCTCTGAACGGTTCAGAGAATAAGAAGGTTTTTGAGTATTTTCATTTTAATATTGGTGATGTAATGAAGTCGGTTTTTTTTTCTCTAAATAAATGTAACTAAAGAATAAGTCATTTTAGAATAAATCAATATAAAAAAAGAATAAATTAATATAACGTGTGGGGGGGGGGGTATATTTAAAGACAAAAAATGGTTATGGTGATGAAATTAATCAGCATGCTGTATTTTTTTATAGATATTTTTTTCTATTAAAAGAAATTAAGATGAAAAACACAGAAACCCTAAAAATAAAACCTTTTTTTTCCTGAAAGAAATACATTTTATAAAAAAAAAAACTTAAAACCTTGAAGGTTTCCGAAGCAAAATTGGGGAAAAACCGGTTTTTTTTTTACCTCTCTCCATCCAAACTGCACAGTTTATACGTTAAAAAACAGCATCACTCCGATCACAGTCATAATGAATCTCACTACATTCAAAACTTCATTACTTTGGTAAAATATTTGTGTGCTTACTGTAATGTTACCATTTAAAAAATCTGGACAGATTTATAAAAAAGTCTTAACATAAATCGATCTTATATTGCAGCTGATTTCACTGTGAAAACTTTATTCTATGGGAAAAAAATAATGACCAGATTTCCCTGATGTTGAACAGTTAGTAAGCCCAAACAAAGCATTAATAATTCATTTAAATAGCATTTATTTTATACATCACAGGCTGCTGGTGAAGATTCTCAGCCATCAGGTCATAGTCATTCCACAAAAGTAAAAAACAAAAAAAACAATCCGTCTATGTTAAGTAAGAAAAAACAAGTTTGATGCTGTGGCTGAAAAAAATGTCCTTATTTGTCAAAACGATGCTAAAGTATAACTTCACATGATGCTCCACATTCCTCATTTTAGGGAAGAAATTGCTTCTTGTAAGAGTCGTCATAAAATACAACTTTATTCTCATAATTTTAGGACTTTATTCTCGTAATTTTATGATTTCATTATTTTTTTTTATATGTTGTTTTTTAGCCCTATATATGTAATCCACTCAAAGGCATCTCTCTAAATATCTATAGATATAAATATCAGTGTATCATAGTTCTATTGTGTTCTCAACAATAGAAAAGCATTCAATAAATATGTGTTTGATCTCATTTTGGGAAAATAACAGTAGGTCCACACTGCAAAAAATCTAAATCTAGATAAGTCATTTTTTCTTAAAATAAGTGCATTTGTTCTTGAATTGAGGAGGTAAAAGAGACATTTTGCTAATGGAACAAGACAATTAACACTTCAAATATGAAAACACAATTGCATTGTCTTATTTCAAGTGCATATTATCTAATTATCTTGTTTTAAGAGTAAAATTACTCATTCCATTGGTAAACTATCTCATTAACCTGCTCAAATTAAGAGTGAATACACTTAATTTAAGAAATGTTTACTTATTTCTAGATTGCTGATGAAGGTTCTCAGTCATCCAGGTCATAGTCATTCCGTAAAAATAAAAAATTCAAAAAAAATATCCACTGGACTTGGTTTTCAAGATTTGAAGACGTTTCGCCGATTTGAAGACGTGGCGAAACGTCTTCAAATCTTGAAAACCAAGTCCAGTGGATATTTTTTTTTTTTTTTTTTTAATTTTTACGGTATTTCTAGATTGTTTTTGCAGTGCATCAGCCCCCACCCTTAGAGCGCCCCCACCAGTTTTCATTACAAAGTTACACCCTTGTATGGTAGAATGTGGAAAGGAATAAATGTTGAATATGATTTTTTTTTTAAATATATTAAACAAAATGTTGACAAATATGCTAAATTATTGGTGTTGAATTACTATAAACTATTTTATACTTTCGGAATAATTGGTTCAAAGGGGTGGAAATCGGTTTCATTATTTCACAATATATTAATGTTGTTAATTTCCAAATGTAATAGATGAGCTTCTGTTTCTTTTGAGATTTTTCACCTATATGACTGGAAGGCTATGGTGACCATCATGGATCAGCTAAACTGGCTCTTAGAGTGAAATCCAGTGAAGTTCCATAGTAGAGATTATCCCTTTCAAATGGAGAATCACACAGTGTGACAAAACCTGACAAAGAGCCTCTTAAGACCTGATTTAAAGATTAAAATTATAGATTCCAAACCGCAGCAGCTGATGCAGAATAAGGAGTGCATTGAAGGCAAACAGGCAGCTTATAATTTATTAAACGTCCAGCATTTTCTAAATCGGATGCGTTTCAGTCGTAGACCTGCTGTCCAAAGGTTGCTAAAAAAATGGCGGACGGCTCCGTGTTTCCCGCCCTGTGGAGCTGCCTGCTCAGCGTGTTTCACCCAGAGGTCAGCCTCGTCCCTGTAACGCCACCTCCTCCCGTGCCTGCGGAGGAGCCTCTTCCTTCAGCAGCCGCTGTTGCGTCGCATGAAGGCGTGGCCCCTGACCGGATAGAACATCTCGTTGAAGCAGAGGGGTCCCACGGTGATCTCGCTGGGGCCCAGCATCTTGAACCCTGACTTCTGGTAGAAAGGAACCAGGAAGTCCTCACACATGAGGACGGCGCGCCGCACGTAGGGCAGGCAGCGGAGGTACTGCAGATAGCGCCACATCAGGATGGAGCCTTTGCCCTGCTGCCTGAAGGTCCGGTGGACGGCCAGGACGTGGATGTGGACCGTGGTTCCATGAGGTTTATGGAGCGTCAGGGCATCCTGGAGGAAAGAGCAACAGAAGAGCTGCAGGATTAGAACCCATCCATAGCCGTTATAGCAAAGATTTAAAGTTAAAAACATCTCAGATAGGAACCTTTAAGGTTCTTCTCACAGTCCCCCTTTCTTCCCTTCTATTTAACTATATTTCTGACTGTTTTTATGAAAATAAACATCGTCAGCTCTGTTTCCAGTCTTTTCCTTTGTAGCAACATCTCTAAACCAGTCATTGCTTCCCTACCATCATCATCGCTGTGATCTCCATCTACTGCAGGGGTCTGCAACATGCCGATCCAGAACCACAAGCGACTCTTTATCCGAGCTAAAAATTGTAAAGAACCAAGTAATGTTTTTAAATTTAGTACAACAAAGACCAGTTTTAGAAGCTTTAGCAATTTTTGAAAGAATAGTTGCTTTGAATTTCTGCAGCAAAATAACGTAAAACAAACATAACTTCTAAGCTAATTTTTGGTTCTTTTAATATTATTGTCTCCAGATACCAACATCTGGAAAATTCACATCCTCTTTAGAGCAAATTGCAAACGAAATGTTGGTCCTTTTGGTTATAATAAGCATCATCTACTGATAACTGTCGATTCATTCATATTTTCTAACATTTCATTTTTATCCACAGGAAAATGTATTTAAATGAATGAAGCGCTTTTCCCTGTTCTTCCTGTGAGATGATGTCACTACAACGTGAGGTGTATTTATTCCAAGGCTTTATCAATCCGTACCTGTCCAGGTAGAAACCTTTGAGTGAACTGCCAGGAAGCCACTCCTCCCTGCTGCTCCTCTCTGTGGCTGATAAGAAACCAGGTGGACTCCATCTTCCTAGCCATGCAGGTACAGTACCGCCTGTTTTTCAGTGTAGTCCTGTTTCTTTGACTGACTGGATGGACTGTTTCTTCCTGTTCAAAGGGAGTTTTTCCTCTCCACTGTCGCTACAAGCATGCTTAGTGTGATTGATCGCCTTCAAGTCAATGAGTCGATGCAATCAGCTGGTTTTCCTCAGATAGAAAACTTTGAATCAATCTGACTGGATGATCTGGTGAACTGGAAAGTGACCTGAGATGACATGATGTGAATTGGAGCTATAGAAATAAACTGAATTGAATTGTAATTTCTGCAGCTCTAATTGGCTTTTATTCATGACTGGAATGGCTCTTTGGGTTTTAAAGGTTGCAGACCCCTGATCTACTTCATCCTGATTACTTCATGTAACATGATAAGGCTCAGGTCCAGGCTCTGGCTTAGTCCATCTCTTTACATGAAATTATAATGGCTTCTATGCACCACTTCACTACTTCCTGAAGGCAGATCTTGTGTTTCCTGTCTTTTTCTACTGGATTAACTGATTAATCCAGGTGTGCCTGACCTCAGTAACCGTGTCTAGAAACACCTGGATTAATCAGTTCATCCAGTGAGGAAAGACAGGAAACACAAG
>NW_015151442.1:254241-255860 GCF_000732505.1 Cyprinodon variegatus
TGGGCAAAAATGGCCGCTCCCAGACTCAGTAAAAAAAAAACATAGTTTTCATTGCGATCACTGATTAACACTAAATTCATTAAATCATCGCGAATGTATTACGCAGTTTTATTTATAAATAATGATCCATTGATTATTCCTTTCCTTTTCAAAAATGATTTGTTCTTATAAACTTAATATACATCCACATAACATCTAGAGTGTTTCAGAATAACAGTATTAAATTTGGTGTTTCTATATGTTGACATGTCCAAAGTATATAAATAATTATATTACATAAATAGTTGAAATAAAAGTGTGAAGGTAAAAATGTGACATAGTTTTAAGAAACCTTTCAATGATGGTTTATATATTCATAATACATTAATAATATATTTATCTTTGCATTGGACCACTGGTCCGTCTGCAGCCGCCCGTCCTCCTGCCTTTAGGAGTCAGTCAGCCAGAGGTTGCTAACCGGCTCCCTGCAGGTTGCTCTGCTTTTCTCTCACCGTTGTGAGCCTCTCCTGGTCCCACAGAGAGCCGATGATGAAAGCCACCAGGCGTCCCTCCTCAAACCAGCCGAGGGAGAGCTCAGGGCACAGCGTCAGGAAGTGACGCACCTTGTCCAGGTGGAGAGGACACTCTCCGGACACCGAGATGAAAGCTGAGAGTGGAGACAAGGGAAAGGTCAATATAACAGAATAGAGTCAGTGCTTACATGAGAGGAAAATGGAAAATTGCCTTTGATTCACCAAAACGTACAAAAAAAAAACAATCCCCATTATAATTCTAGGCTACATAGAGGTGCAAAGATGTTAAAAGGAAATGTTTAACATCTAAAACAATAAAAAACTTTAAGGACAAAAAAAAGAAAGTTTTTCATTAGAAACATTGATTCAATAAGATAGATTTAATGGTTTGTTTTGCTGTTAATTATTTAATATTTCAAACTGAAAAAAAAATTAGGATTGACAGTTTAACAAAAACTCAAAAGAATGCGTTATATTTCAGCGATAGTTATTATCTACAAAATCACAGTTTATACGTTTTTTTCTGTTTTGACAGAAATATCACAGATAACAGAAACAAAATCCAAGCTTCTCATTTGAGGGATAAAAGGTAACAAAATGACATTTAAACATTTTAAATTTAGTCTAAAAAGGTGGCATGGAAAGTTGTTTCCATGACGACCATGTCATCAGGTGTGCTGTTCCTTAGCAACCAGGCTGCCTCAGGCTAAGTTTGCTAGCATGTTTGACTTAAGCATTAGCAATGTGGCTAATCCGGCTTATTTCTTACTGAATTGATAGAACTCAAACATTTCAGCCTAACTGTTCCCGCCACAATAACGCACACATGTGAAAACTAAGCTAACTGAGCTAACAACCTGTACTTTTTTTGTTTTTACTGGGAGGAAATCCAAAAAAAATCTCTGAAGGGAGGTTGTTAGCGGCAAAAACAACCCCTAACGACCCTTATCGCCCCTAACGACCCCCCTTTCAGAGGCTTAGCCCAGTATCAGGTAGGGATGCACGATATTGGGATTTTGGCCAATATTTTAAAACTCATGTAGCCGATAACCGATATCGATACCGATGTTAAAGCTGGACAAAAATAAGTAGTCATTGAAAATAGCA
>NW_015151442.1:256905-259588 GCF_000732505.1 Cyprinodon variegatus
ATGTACAATCCGGATGGCTTATATACAGGTGGATTTACTTTTACGTTAAAGTGTAGTAGGTAAGGAACTACGGTGAGGTAGTGGTATGACTATTCTATGTACCTCCTGTTCTTCAGCTTCAATTTGCTTGTTTTCTAAGCCAAAACAAGTTTATGGGGGCTACTATATGAAGCTTCGAATTCAACGCTAATTCTGGCATTTTGAATTGAAAAAGCTTCCTGAATGGGAAGAGAAACGTCTTCAAACTTGGAAACAAAGTCCAGTGGATTGTTACTTTTTTTTTAATGTTTTTAGAATGACTCTGACCTGGATGACTGAGAATCTGCACCAGCATTTAGAGGAAACCTGCTGTTACAGTACAAACTTAGTCCAGACACCAAACTTGGAAATGTTCCGTTGTTTTTTTTGTTTTCTTTTGTTGCGATTTTCATGATTGCTTTTCATATTTTGAAACCTTCTGCACCTGCAATGAAATGTTGTGAACTACTACTTTAGAATATGGAGCACTATTGTAAAGTAAAAAAAAAAAAATAATTTAACTGTAGCCCCATATTCTGTGACAGTCTTTAGTCTTCAATAAAAATATAAATGTTTTTTTTTTTTTAAAGAAATAACAAAAGCTGAATTTATCAGTTTTTTTGTTCTAATTCAGATTTTACTGAAAACTTTAATTTTAGCCTAACTTAAGTCAAAAATTTGTATAATTTTGAATCTATATTTTTCTAATATATATCTCTGTTCCCATGCATAGAGATGTCTGTGGCATGCACTCACTTAACATAGACCTACGTAATCCTACAATAACATGATATTTACAGTTGGTTTATTAAAAATGCTTTTCAGTGAAAGTCAACAGCAATAACTCCAATAACAAACGATAATTTCATTCAACATTTATTTATTAAAAATGCTTAACAATTCCTGTAATAAATGAATAGCACAATGAAAGAAATAATGTCTTATCTAAACACTTACCAATAAAAGTTAACAATAACTCTCAACTCCCAATAACAGATGATACTCAGCCTCAGTAATGAAAAAAATAATGTCTGTTCTGTAGGTTATTGGAAAAAATAAATTAACAAATATTATAACAAACATATCAATAGAATATCTTTGTCCAGTTGGCTTTGCAGATTCCTTGCACCTCCATTGGACACCGAGACATATGTGCCTGCTTTGCACACTGTGCACAAGGCCTCCCGTTTGTCTGGACCCGGTCTGAAAGCGGGGAAACTCTTCATAAATCGTCGGTAAACATACATTTGCGCTTTTGCATGTTGTTGGCGTACTGACAGCCACGCTATCTATATTCTGATTAAGAACAGGGCTGCCGGCACTGACGTGGCTCAGGGATTACGTCACGCAGCGCGTGCGCAGGGCCCTAGTGCCTGTAAATTTAATGGTCCAATTAAGGTAATTTAAAAAAATCAGGACATTTTTGCTCACTTTCTAAAAAAAACCTGAGACGCCCGGGACAGGATGTGAAATACGGATATGTCCCGGGAAATACGGACGTTTGGTCACCCTATTCTAATAAGACATTTTAATTTTATTTTAATTAAATGTAATTGAATAGAAATTTCACTTCATGCTGTTATATTGATATATTTGAATCCCTTGCCCTGTTTTCTTTATTAAACGCTTTTCTTTGCCCATGTAAACACCTTGGCCCCCTCCTGGCCCCCTGGTACATTTGGTCTAGAACCGCCAGTGGATCTAGCAGTTGCCTCTCCGGGTTTAAAGCTCCTTACCTTCTCTCTCTATCTCGAACACGCTGATGGCATCCTCCGGGCTGAGGGAGCGGAACTCGCTGGCCGGCAGCGTGTGGCGGCGGCCCCGCGGAGAGCGCACCTGGTGCGGCGGCTTCATGAACGGCGCAGCGCTCAGTGCGGACATCCTGCCTCCAGAACCCACCCAGATCAGGACGCGCTGACACCGATGCCTCCTCTAATTGCTCTTGGTTGGAGTTTTTTTCGTCTCCACTCTTGGAAAAAATGATCTTCTCAGACAGACAACCCCACGCGCCACAGGACGCCGCGTAAAGACTGAGCTGGACGCGGCGCGTGGGGAGGATTTATAGCAGCGCGCAGGGGCGGCTGTCTGTAATCCCCGGCTGAGCTGGAAGCCCAAAGCCTCCTTTCCCGTTGGGCAGGTGGAACAGTAAACATATTTACCCGGGAATGAGTGTAGAATGATCCCTGTCACGCATTTATCATCAGATTTAGATTCCTGGATCATGTGTTAGAGGATAAACAAGCTTCCTTTCAGTTGCAGCATGAAAGCATAACATTAATCCCACTGTAATAATCTATCAAACTAATAAACTTCATTTTACCAGATAGTTTCTGTGACACAAACAGGTCTGATTTCTCTCTGCATGTCTTGGCTAATTGGACTTAAGGACATGATCTTTTTTTCTGGAGACTTTCAGTCAGCTGAGTGTTGCTCTTTTTATCCCGGTTTATGTTCATTTCCCTGCTTAATTTTCCAGTCTGGTAAGAGGATTACAGGAAGTGTAGGAGTTTGTTTGTCATCTCATCAGCGCTCAAGCTGCAGCACTAAAGGCACTGAACTTTATTTATGTGACAAATCCACAGCATAACGTTAGAAGGGGGAGTAATTCCTAATGTGACACAAACACCATAAAAACATTCACACCGACTCATTGAAGAAATAAAAA
>NW_015151442.1:260945-262789 GCF_000732505.1 Cyprinodon variegatus
TTTTTATCTTGCTCCAAACAATAAAACATTTTAGCCATTTTTCTGATGCATTTAAAAAAAAAATGATTTCCTCCCTGTAGCGCACAGATTGTTTACATTGCAACCGGTGTAACTAGGGAGTACCAATATGGTGGCAGGTTGCTTCACTCCACCCTGTAAAACCAACAGGCGATCAGCACCGCCATATTGGTACTCCCTAGTTAAGCATGTACATATAATTTTAAGATTTTATATAAAGACTGAATTACAAGCACATGTCTGTTAATTGTATTGTATTTTTTTATTTGCTTATTGTGTATGCATGATGCTATATACATTTATTTTGTGTCTGTGCATTAGCCTTTAGATCTGACAGATTTACAATAGATTAATGAACCAATTTAATAATTCCCCGGAGCGTCAGTTTCTACACTAGCAAAATCAAATCAATTGGTAAAATAACAGGAAACACCAAATTCATATTTTGCTTTTTGCTCTTAGTTACAACAATAATCTGATAATTTAAAAAAACTATACATACATGTATGAACACGCAGACACTGATTGAAATTACCTGTGAAATGTTTCCCTACAGCTGAAAAATTGCTTGTTTTTACGGAAGAGGATTAAGGCCACAAAAAAATTAAAAAATGTAACACATTTTTAAAATTTTATTTCAGTTTAATATGAAAAAAAGTCAGAATTCTGACTTATTTCCATATTAAATTGAAATAATATTTAAAAATCAGTTCATTTTTTTTATTTTTTATTTCTTCAGTGGCCCTAATCCTCTTCCGTATGTTTTGGAGCCAAATGTTTCACATGTAGGCTTTTTTTCTCAGTGGGAGTACCAGCATGGCGGACGGTGGCTTCCAGTTAAATGGAGATCATTGTGTTTAAGGGCGCTCCCTGGTGGCCGTACCGGGATACTGCGTGATGACGCTCTAACAGCCACAGCCTACGTCTCCCTCCGTAGCTACGTAAACACGTGCACCTCGCTGCTTCCAGTTTCAGCCTTTTCATCTCCACCGTCATCCTCGCGCTCCTTACATCTCTTCTTGACAGCAGCAGCGATGGCAGACTCTGTAGCATCGGATGCAGCGGCAGCTCCGGACCAAACAGCCGCGGCATCCTCACCGACACACGGCCTTTCTCCCGCACCGAGCCCGGGATCCGAGCCTCCATCCATGGCTCTGTCTCCCACGGCCAACGGCTCCCAGCGGCTGTTGTTCTCCCACGACCTGGTATCGGGGCGGTATCGCGGCTCTGTCCGGTATGGCGTCGTACGGATGATCCACGGAGAGGAGGATTTTAACTCTGATTCGGACGTCGATGATGGCGGAGGGAGAGGCGGCGGCGGAGGAGGAGGTGGTGGTGGTGGAGGAGGAGGACGAGCGCCGGGCGGTTCGGACACTGAGAGTGCCGTGGACACCCCGAGCCGGCCTCTCGGTAGGGGATTTGTCCGCGTGCAGTGGTACCCTGAAGGAGCCAAGCAGGACATCCGAGAGACAAAGGTACCACCTGCAGCAGCTTTTTCTGGCAGCGGGGGCTGTCGCAGCCTGACCCCTAATGCCGCTCATTATTCTGGATGTTTCTGGAGGAGATAAAACAGTCAGCCAGGAACCAGGCTCCTTTAATCCATCTGCCTGTAACTACAAACCTAGCTCGCTAATTGGCTAACACACTAGCTAGCTAGCAGCGTAGCTCTCTGTCTCGCGCCTCAGCTGCTTCTGGAAGCACATCAATTAAACACAGCGAACCGTAGATCCACACTCATTGATCCGCTCATCATTGTCCCTCCGCTGGGTGTGACCAGGCTCAGGAGGGGGGGGCTGCCTCCTGGACAGGGGCGGTTCTAGACGAAC
>NW_015151442.1:263598-264547 GCF_000732505.1 Cyprinodon variegatus
GTGTTAGCATTATGCTATATAGTGCGTAATATAAAAAAAAGAAACAACTACAATACCGATAAAGATTGTTTAATCATATTTTGCCGGACTGCTCTGAGTATGTCCCATGATCATGTCAGAGAAGCAGTTTAACGAAGAAAATGTAAAAAGCCCAATAATTCCCTGACATAAGTCCTAAAACATTTTTTAAAGATGTGTATTAGCATTCTTTGGCGAGTTAAAGATAGAAATAAGTAGCTTTAGGACCATAATTACATCACCTATGGACACCCGGATGTATATCTGTTTGCGCAGGACGGATCCCATAGCTATATAAATGTCTAAATTTAAGTTAACATTACAATTTTCTATAAAATCAGAATTAGAAAAAAAAATGAAATTCATCTGTAAAAATCAGAGTATTTTGTTTATTTGTTTAAAAAATCATTTAGCAGATAACTGGGATCCTATCTCAATAGCACTGAAGCTATCACTTAATTGTTTTAAATAATTAGTAAAACAGAAATTGTAATAGAAAATGAATTAAATAGATCCAAAGGATGCATCAATAACCATGTCTTTTTCAGCGCATATCATCATTAGAATTTCTTTGAGTATTATGTCTTCAGTACAGGGGCCAGGACATGATCTACAGGGGCACCGGCCCCCATTGGCCCCTGTCTAGAACCGCCAGGGTGGGGCCGTTGTTTTTAATGGTGACACAGAACAAAAATAACAATGATAAAAACCTGGTTATATCTCTGTGTTTGTATCTAATCAGGCTCGCGTATGGAAGCAAGAGAGGATCGCTTTTGAGAGGATTCTACTTAAAATAAGTGCAATAATCTATCGATGCAGTGAGGCATTTGCACTTTGCAAGACTTCTTGAAATCATGACAGATATTCTCATAACAAAAAGTATATAAATCTCAAAACAGGATCTAAGATTTGAGGGAATTTCCATTCTGTC
>NW_015151442.1:265433-266964 GCF_000732505.1 Cyprinodon variegatus
TATGGCAATTTTTTGTAGTGTATGGTTTAAGTACGGGGGCCGGGTGGGGTGGCCCCTGTTGGCCCCTGCCTAGAACCGTCTATGCTCCTGGACAGTCCTGGACAAACGCACAGAAACCGAGCCTCCATCAGAACCGATGTTGACATCAAACATTGATTGCTAGTGGAGGGCTGTTGACAGAAAACAATAAGGCTGTTTACATATCTGTATGATAAACAAACATGATCCAGATTCACTAATGGTCACCAATCTGGAAAGCAGTTGACCTCCATGTTGCTTCCAGTCATTGACTCTAACTTTAAGGCTATGATTGTGTTGCCTTTCCAGATCTGCTGTCATGATTGAAAAGAGCAGTTCCTGTTGAACCCGTTTCAGGTGGTGCATTGTCCTCCTGCTTAATTAAGAAATGGGGAAGCGCCTGCTTCTAGTCTGTTCATCAGCTTTTCTCATGCTCTCCTAAGCTATAATGAGAGGTCATCAGGTCCAGTGGAAATGTGTGTGGAAAATCCAAGCAGCCTGCTCTCATCTTCTGGATGGGACCAGGAGAAAGAAGCCTCTCATGCTGCTGCTTTGCATTGTTATTGTTAGTTTGGAGCTGAATGAGTAAAGTTCTGGTTGCTCATTCAGTCAGAACAAAGGTTTTCCAGAGTTACTTCAACAATAACGTTCAGACACCCCATGACCTGAAAAAGGCTTTCATCAAAACCTTCTCTGTGCAGTTATGAGCGTATATTGTTCGTCTTTACATTTTCGCTTTAACAATTAGTCTTTTAATGCTTCTGGATCTTTTTATTTTAGCCTTTAAAGGAAAAGTCTGCTTCATATTCAGAATTCAATCATCTAAAAGTACTTTAAATATGAAATTATTACATACTTTTCCATAAATAAATGTTTTTAATTAAGAGTAATTTTCATTTGAATGTGCTTTACTGGAGGCATCCATGTTTGTAAAGAACACTACTGCCACCTACCTAAGTAAGTTACCTCTGGAAGTTCATCAAGCGAATGATAAGACTGTGCGAAGCAGTAATCAAAGCAAAAGGTGGCTACTCTGAAGAACCTAGAATATAAGACACATTTTCATTTGTTTCACACTTTTTTGTTAACTATATAAATCCATGTGATAATTTATAGTTTTGGTGCCTTCAGTGTGAATCTACAGTTTCAGTAATGAAAATAAAGAAAAACTCTGAATGAGAAGGTGTAAAGAAAATTTCCTGATTCACATATTTGATAAAACACCTGAACTGACTGTTATTTTTTTTCTTTCTTTTTTCTGTCTTAATGTTGGTAGTGGGCTTTAGGCTGCCCTGCAAGGCTTTAAACCTGGGTTTAAATGGAGACTAAGCCATTCTCAAGCACATACTGTATCAAGGAGCTCATTTTGAGCCTGGATCCAGATTTATTTTTGATTCTGTTCATGGTGGAGAATCCTGCTTCACAGCAGCAGGTTGAGCCAAACATCCTCTAAATGTGCAGGGTAGAGATGCACGATATCCGATATGCCGATATTTTAAAACTCATGTAGCCG
>NW_015151442.1:268287-272768 GCF_000732505.1 Cyprinodon variegatus
GTGGTGCGGAGGCAGGAGGAGGAGAAGGAGGAGGAGGAGGAGGAGTCTTTTCCGTTCAGCCATCCTCGAGTCGCGAGCAAAGTTAAGTGCCAGACTTCGCTTGTTTTACTTTTAATATCTGTTTTCTTACAATTTCATTCCAAAACATTGGTGGACATGCTGCAGTGATTGGATTGATTAGATTTAAATGCTGTGACGCGACTCGAGGGACACACAATTATGTTACTGGACCTCCGGGAGAAAAAAATAACAAAAAACGACCAGACTCGATAGTGGTATCGATAAGCCCAAACGTTATTGATTTTCGGGTTTTGAAAAAAGTGGAACCGGGTCCTTGATAGAACCGGGTTTCGATCCCCATCCCTAGAGTGAACAAGCCAATTTCTCCTTCTGCACGCTCTGTTTAGAAGTTGCTGTTCTCATAGCTTACTGTGCCTAAATGTCCACGATATAGAGCGGGGATTATATAGTGGACTTTATAGCGAAATCTGTTAACTGGCCGTTTGGACAGATGATCACTTCCCCATTGGTCCACTGTCCCTGGTGCCTGCGCCATCTTTATTAGTTGCCGCTATCGGTTAGCGGCAGCCTATGGCGACAGTGGGCCGCTGTGACAGCAAATCCCATAATGCTTTGCGTCCTGGGATATATCTGCCTCTTCTGAGGCCTTTCTTTTCTTCTCATAAACGTCGTAGACACTTTTTCTCCCTCTGACATTTTCAAAGAACCGCGGTGAGAAAGGTGAGCTTCAACGACTGTCTGAAAGCGTAGCTCACCACAGATACAAGCCTGAAAGTGTGCATGCGGTGAAAAAGATAGCTAACGGTAGTAGCACGTAGGATGGCCTTACGTAAACATCACCAGAATGATTGACAGTTAGGATTGACACAATCATCCAGCATATGCTCAGTTTCTGCCCAAATATTTTCCTTTTGTTGTGGATTTTTGTAACGTGGATAATTAGGATCATCCATGGTTTGTTAACAACTATGTTTGTTCTTTGCTTCCAAACTCAGCATCTCTTCATCCAAGCCTGAGATTAGAAGTTTTTTTTTTAATTGTGAGAGGCGCTCTTTGGCGTTTTAACTGGATTTGATAAAAATTTTAAGCCTCTTAGTATAAAATAAATATTTTGATTGAGATGAGAAATCTGCTTCCTGGTATGTAGAAGTAATGATAGTTTACATCCAATAATTTTATTAAACGTTCTTAGTTTTTTGGGAATAGGTATATAAGCTCATGAATAAGCCTGGAATGGCTTAGTCTCCATTCAAACCCCGGTTTAAAGCCTTGCAGGGCGGCCTAAAGCCCACTGCCAACATTAAGACAGAAAAACCAAAAATAAACAGTCAGTTCAGGCGTTTTATAAAATATGTGAATCAGGAAATTGTTTATATACCAAACTGAATGATTGTTGTTCTCTACTTCAAAAACACTTTAGATTTTAAAATGGAAAAATAATTTTTTTATTTACAAATTCAATGTCTAACATGGATGCATTAAAACCTCATTTTATTTCAGTGTTAAATTCAGTTTAAAGTAACAGATTATATTTAAAAATGTCTCCAGACCTTTACTGGTTGACTTTCTTTATTCGGACCCCGCTGATTTTTAATTAGTTACCCCTAGTCTACATACTTGTGCTTTGTGCAAAATAAAATGTTAATAAAATCACAATAATGGTTTAAAATAATTGCATTTTTTTATTGTTAAACCCTATTTTTGATTTGACTTTGACGATTCGACCGATCATTTTTTTGATTGTCAGAAGCTGAACCGGTTGGGAACCATCTATTTTTCATGGTTTTGTTGTATTGACTGAAAGTTTAGGATCTATATCGTTTAGAAGCACATCAGAAATCTGCACACATTTAACTTGAATCCTTTCAGCATAGATCTTTCCACTCAGTTGGTCCTTTTATTGACTAGTTGTTTTCTATTTGAGAAAAAAACGCTGGCTGATTTTAAGCTTTATCTCTAGTTTACAGACAAGCTAGGAACACGATGCCTGACTGATTGAACCACCACACCCCCTCTCTGAAGGTTCGCTTATAATGATATAAACACTACAAACACGTTGGCTGTGATATGGTGGAAAAATGGGCGTATGATGATGTTCCAGCTCATTAGAAAGCAAACAGACTCCTATTAGACCTACAGAAAGTGTTCATTCATAAACATGGCAGTGAAGACGAAGGAGAGAGACTTTTAGCAGTTTGGAGATCAAGGTTCTGCTGACTGAGAGCTGAGCAGCAGAATGAACCAAGCAGTGAAATCAATCACCAGGGCTGGAAATTACGTGGCTGCACTATTATAGAAGTAAAAATAAAACAAAATAAAAAATTTGATCCGAAAACAGTCAATGATGGGGGTTAGAGGAGCAAAGTATGATTTAAATGCTTAATATGATTTCGCCAACAAACATGATGCATCATTCTGAAAATTCTCCTTCAATACGCTCACACAGGTTTACTTTACTTCCCCAGACCACGTCTGTCATCCCTTCATCTCTATCTCTCTCATGCTTAAACGTAAAAATGTTTACGATAAAATCCTAAATCGATGAGCTCAGATGGATCCAATTCTCAAAGCACTTTACAGTTCACCAGATCTTATTGTATTCAAAGTTTTCTATCTAAGGAAAACCAGTTGATTGCATCGACTCATTGATTCGAGTCAATGCACACTAAGCATGCTTGTAGCGACAGTGGAGAGGAAAACGGGAAGAAACCTCCAGTAGAACCAGGCTCAGTGTGGGCGGCCATCTGCTGAGGCCGGGTTCAAGGAGACAGAAGCAGAGATACAAAAAGCAGCTGTAAAAGGCGGCCCCGTCCAGGAAACACACAGCCAGGCAGTTAGAGAAACAGGACCACATTGAAAAAGCGGGCTGATCTCCAACATCTATAAACAAAGGTGTTGATGGCAGCAGCACAGCTGATATTTCTCTCCAGGATGGAGTCACAGCCAAACAGGAACAGACCAGATGAAGCTACTATGAGAAAAAGCAGAGAGAGCAGAATGTTAGAGGTTGAACTAATAGATTCTGCAGAGTGGGAGAATAGAGATAGAATGATGAAAAAGGGGTTCCTATCACCATCTATACCGCAAAAAAGGATTTTTTCCCCCACACCCCTAGTTTTCAATTTGTACTCAATGGTTGCGATGGAGCCATTTTAACTATTCCGCATGGGGAAACTCGAGATACATCGAATATATTCGATATATATCGCCCACCCCTAATGTGAAGCCTGTCAGACCGGCAGGATCTTAATCTGCACCTCTAATAATTTCGCTTTGTTTACATGGAAATAAGTTAGAAAACATCATTTGAAGGAATTTATTAATTAAAGAAACTGTTAACAGCTTGTAATTGTGTTGCAGTTTCTCACAGATTTTTTTTTTTCTATAAGTAAAATTGAAGGGAAATCTCTTGTTACCTTTTGTTCCTCTGGGTTGCGTGTCCTGCGAATGTGGTCAGCGTAACTATGGAAATAAACTTTGCTTCTAGGTTGTAGCAAATAAGACCTGACTGCCGGCTGGATCAGTCGTCTGTGCTCAACTTTCGATCACTTCTGCTCCAACATCTTCAGCAGTTTTTAATAACCAAGGCCTGTTCAGTTATATAACATGAGTTGGTGTGTTTAGAAACTGGGACACCTGAAAGGAGCACCGACTTAATAATGTTAGAAAAACAAATTACTGCAATTATGCTGGATGATTTTATTTTCCCAGCACCTGGGATGTGTGTCGCAATGCAGGTAAAAAAAAAAAAGGAAATATTTATACGGAGAGATTATTTTGGGATTATATTTTACCCACAGAGTAGAGATGAGTTTAGTCTTTTCTCCAGCTGAGAACATTGAACTGATCAACGTATTGTTTAATTACCTTTCTTTTTTTTTTTTTTTTTTTAAATCTGACCTATTTGAACCGATTATAAGTAAGCGTTCTTGTATTACAGTTGGGCGATGTAAATATGTGTTTCTGTCACTTTAAGGCTCTTTGAAGCTGGAAGGAAATGTTTGAAGGGTTTGAATGATGACGTTTTCTGAGCTGTGCGTAGTTTGCGGCTCAGTTAGGGGTGTTACACTGTATAAAATGTCTGAGTTTTCTTTTTCTCACTGTTATTTTGTAGAAATGGTTTATGTTATTGAATAATTGAAATATTCACTTGTGCTTTTAGCAGCATTCTCTTTATTTTCAGTATTACGCTAAAATAAGAAATATCCTTTTTTTATATTGGTCAATATTAGGGCTGGGTAAAAAAATCGATGCATTTTTGCAAAATCGATGTCCAGGGAATGAGATCGATTCATTTTATTGTGACCCACGTGACGTTCACATTCAAATGAGCAGGAAAGATGCGTTCAAGATGACTTCAAGCTAGACAGCTGCAAATATAGCCAATAGGTCGACTGAAGATATAAAATAATTGGGGGCTGACCAGAAAACCCCCTGTAGCTGTTACAGACAACGCTGCA
>NW_015151442.1:274066-280695 GCF_000732505.1 Cyprinodon variegatus
TATTTTCCTTAGTATCGGTATCGAGTTGAAAAGTTTAGTATCGTGACAACCCTACTTTTAAGACAGTTTTGTCCACAGCCCATGTTTAAACCGTCTGATTTTCAAGTTTCAACTTTGTGTTTAATGTGACAGGAAAAAACAAAATGCATGAGTATTTTGAAACAGTTGAACCACTTTCATTATTGTAAAAACAGATCGAATCGAAATTAATCGATTTAGAACTGTATGAATCAAAATCAAATCAATTCAGGAATTTGGTGAAAATACCCAGCCCTAGTCAATATGTTGCTTTGCTCTAATGTTCTGTGCTATAAATAAGGAAAAAAAAGCTTAAGTTGATCTAACCTGCAAGGGTTATCTTAAAATCTACAGTATGGGAGTGGATGCAGCTAGAGCTATTATCTATTACTATTATCCCCAGATATCCCCAAATATTTTTGATTGATGCCCTATATTGAAGCGTGGTCTGCGCCATGTTATTCCACGCCACAACGCAAGAGGGACAATCAGGAACTAGCTGTGGGTCTAGATACGGCAGAGGTTGTGAGGAAGTGGGGGGCAAGTTTGTGCGTCAAAGGAGGGACATGAGGGCGAAAAAAGTGGGGATCCAGGTGGAAAAAGGCTCCCAGCGTTCTCACACACCTAGTCCAACTTTACGAGTCATTTTCCACAATGGCAGTCAGACAAACAAAACAAGCTGATAAGGTACCAAACAGGAAACACACATCATGTAGAGAGGATGTAGATTTGATCAATCAGAGGCCTCCTGTCCTACCTACAATTTGGGAGAGGTGCAGCAGAGTGTCTGCGGAAGGGGCGGGGCTTATCTCCATTCACTGCGACACACGCAGACAACCTGAGCACCAGCATAACCTGAGCACCAGCATAAGCCAGCCTTCACTGTGTGAAGGCTGGCTTATGCTGGTGCACCAGTCTCGTCTCCTCAGGTTAATTGATTTTCTGGTCTTGTGAGGGAGGACGAGTCCAGATCAGCGGACTCGTCCTCTGTGAAGGCAGCAGCTTTCGTCCGGTTGGGGCGGCTAGAAGTTGAGAGTACGGTGATGAAGATGACAAGGAAGGTCACAGCGTGTCTGAGTGCTGCCGACTCTACCGCAGCAGATTTGTTGATGGCAAAGGTTATTGAGAGACGGGTGGAATAAATGAGGGGAAAACGACTCGGACAGCGGGTTCTGTAAATGCCTTCAACTTCCTAAAACTGGATAAATGTAACATGTTGGATTAAAGATGAATAAATCCTGACTGAATCAGCCCGGCTGGGTTTGGAACCAGATGGCTGTTATGGTAATGTGCTGGTTTCTGCCACTTCAAATGGTATCATGCCACCTTCTGTTCCCTGAATGATTTAAATTCTCATCAGCTTTTGCTTTGTTTCCTTTTAATGAAAACAGAGACTTGCTTTCCTTTCTATTGCTTTCTGTTGTGATTTTTTTTTTTTTTGGCCTTCCATACAGTCCAAAGCTCTAACAGATTTCTCTGGTTTCTGTATTGTTTAGAAACTAACACACATCTCTTTCTGTAACCCAAAATGTCTGATCTTTCAGAAGCAGATGGGGTTATTTTGTGTTGAAATTAGAGATTATATCTCTGATTTTCCAGTTCTGAGGTCAATGGAAGACGGTGATGGCGTTGTCTCCCTTTTTTAAAGCGATTCCTGTAACGTTTGCTGATTTAACACCCTCATTTTCAGAGTTGTCTGCATAAACTGGTTGATTCAGGTTTTACTTGGACATAAAAATACCTGAAATGTTTGATTGAGAGCAGAGACTGAGCTGCTTTTATTATATTTTAACATGTTTCCAAAAACACACATTGGCAGCTTCAGGTGGGTTTTACAGTCTTTCAACAGACAAATGCATATTGCTGTGGTTTTGCTTTGAAAATACATTTTACTTATTCTAAAGCACTGTTTGCTTTTTTTCGCCATGTTTGAATTTAATCCAGAGGCTCTTTGTTCTCTAAATGAGTGCCGTATAATAACAGAGCTTGTGCCTATTTTTTTCCTCCTGCATTGAAGTTTGCAGGTGCTTCAGGTGGATTGACAGACGTTATAATCTGGGACACGAGGCTGCTGCCAAGGCGAGCCTCTAAGCGTTCTTGAACAAAAAAAAACCTGGTTAGCGGTTTTAAACAAGTGCCAGGAAGCTCAGAAACACAATCAGATATTCATACAATTTTAACACACAGTTTTCTCTACATCATTTAACTGTAATCATGTTATCTAAAAGCAAAACCAGAAGAAGTGAAGTCCTACCTGCTGTATGCAGGCCGTCATTCATTTATTACAGTATTGTGGCCCCACACTTGGTGACTCTGATTCCCAGGGGGGGCCCACACCCCGCTTTGGGAACCCCTTCAAGGCTCGATGTTAGCCATCGCCCGATCTCCCGGGGCAAGTAGTTTTGTTGGGAGAGTACAAATTTCTTTGCATTCGCCCGGCGGGCAAGTGCAATGATCGCAAAAGAAAATTATTTATCAGTCCAAATTACTTTAAAATCACCGACATTCGCTGAAAACGACCCACAAGCGTTGCCGGCGCCATCTTTGTTGTTTTGTACACATTCTTGCGTGATTTGAAAAAGCCGCGTGATTTTCCGCTAGATGGCGTGATTTTTCTCTCGTTGGGGAGAGAATTGTGCAGAGCAGCAGCTGGATGATGAATTTAATCTATACTATAATACACGCTAGATTAAAAATGATCAGTCAGGCATTAGGAAAATAATAATTGTATGCGCACAGTGTAAATATTTCTATCATATGGCAGTCTTCTGTACAGTGGCCATACATTAAAAAATGTTCATTAAATTTTTCTCTTAGACATTGGAGTGGTGCATTTAAATGTTATAGAGCGAAACATGTTAGTAGTAGTAGTGTAAGTTTTTAACCTGTCAAGTTTTTTTTTTGATTTTTAACATTACAATTTATATTTTTCCAAGCACACAACAGTTTAAAGCAAAGTTTAGTTTGAAAAGAATGTGCAGGAAGGATTGAAAAGCATGTTAACACGGTAATGTAGGCTTGAGTTCATTATCTGACGCATGCAGATACATACCAGGAACCTGGAAACTTAAAAAATACTGAATTACAAAAAACATAAAAAAAAAAAAAACATGTTTCATTGATATACACTCACCGGCCACTTTATTAGGTACCCCATGCTAGTAACGGGTTGGACCCCCTTTTGCCTTCAGAACTGCCTCAATTCTTCGTGGCATAGATTCAACAAGGTGCTGGAAGCATTCCTCAGGGAGTTTGGTCCATATTGACATGATGGCATCAAAAAGTTGCCGCAGATTTGTCGGCTGCACATCCATGATGCGAATTTCCCGTTCCACCACATCCCAAAGATGCTCTATTGGATTGAGATCTGGTGACTGTGGAGGCCATTTGAGTACAGTGAACTCATTGTCATGTTCAAGAAACCAGTCTGAGATGATTCCAGCTTTATGACATGGCGCATTATCCTGCTGAAAGTAGCCATCAGAAGTTGGGTACATTGTGGTCATAAAGGGATGGACATGGTCAGCAACAATACTCAGGTAGGCTGTGGCGTTGCAACGATGCTCAATTGGTACCAAGGGGCCCAAAGAGTGCCAAGAAAATATTCCCCACACCATGACACCACCACCACCAGCCTGAACCGTTGATACAAGGCAGGATGGATCCATGCTTTCATGTTGTAGACGCCAAATTCTGACCCTACCATCCGAATGTCGCAGCAGAAATCGAGACTCATCAGACCAGGCAACGTTTTTCCAATCTTCTATTGTCCAATTTCGATGAGCTTGTGCAAATTGTAGCCTCAGTTTCCTGTTCTTAGCTGAAAGGAGTGGCACCCGGTGTGGTCTTCTGCTGCTGTAGCCCATCTGTCTCAAAGTTCGACGTACTGTGCGTTCAGAGATGCTCTTCTGCCCACCTTGGTTGTAACGGGTGGTTATTTGAGTCACTGTTGCCCTTCTATCAGCTCCAACCAGTCTGGCCATTCTCCTCTGACCTCTGGCATCAACAAGGCATTTCCGCCCACAGAACTGCCGCTCACTGGATGTTTTTTCTTTTTCGGACCATTCTCTGTAAACCCTAGAGATGGTTGTGCGTGAAAATCCCAGTAGATCAGCAGTTTCTGAAATACTCAGACCAGCCCTTCTGGCACCAACAATCATGCCACGTTCAAAGTCACTCAAATCACCTTTCTTCCCCATACTGATGCTCGCTTTGAACTGCAGGAGATTGTCTTGACCATGTCTACATGCCTAAATGCACTGAGTTGCCGCCATGTGATTGGCTGCTTAGAAATTAAGTGTTAACGAGCAGTTGGACAGGTGTACCTAATAAAGTGGCCGGTGAGTGTATATACAAAAATGAATATTAGGAACTATATTTATCAAACATTATACTGGGCAAGTAAAAATTGTTTCTGGGCAAATGAAATGTGAAAGTCCTTAACTTCAACCCCTGCCCTTATATAGGCTACAGTGTGCTGCATGCAGGACTAGCCTCTTAGCATGCCAACTGTCCCTCCACCAGGTTCACCAGCAGGACTTTCTGTCTTGTGAACAAGACTAAAGTGTGTCTGAAACAGAAGCAGTGGGCGCAGAGCCCTTCTGTCACACGTTACATCTGGAAAACTTAAAACCGTGTAAAAACGTAATGAAAATAATTTTCATCATTACAAAATGGCCGTTGTGAGCCTTTGTTGTTTAGCTTTAAAAGCGTCAAGATGGGAAACCAGCCAGTATGTTTCTGCTATACTGTCATCAGAGGCAGTAAAGGTTTATAAGGGTGTCCAGGCAATAACCAATGTACACTGGGGGGGGCTGGAAGCAGATTGGCCCCAGAACCTCAGGATCATTCTACACGGTTCCACTAGAAAAATTAACGAGCACAACATTCATTTTTTTTTTTCTAAATTAGGACAAACTATACTTTCCTACAGCCTTTACTAATAAATTGATGCATATATTTAAACATCCGTTTAGATAAAAGGTACAGTGAACATTTTTAGCTACTTTTATCAATAATTCTGCATAAAATTGATATAAACAAGTACTAATATCTACATAAATTAAGTTCTTATTAAAATAGTCATTTATCTATGATTTCACTGAAGACTTGCAGAGACGTATTATTAAACCATATAGCACAAAATCTAGTTCTGAAAAGAGCATGAATTCTCTCTATATTGATGTGAGAATTAACCAGTGTTTTTGTTGTCATGTAATTGTTAATGTATGAAAAACCATCTTTATTAGAAGGATAAAAATGGTTGGAGTGGCCACAGGGGTGGCCATGGCCCCCCATCTAGCTCCGCCCCTGATTGTTGTATCTTTTACTGACCAACTCTGTTTTTAAGCTTGTGATATGAGTAAACTGATGTACACATGTGCAGGATGTCTCAGTATTTGCATATCAAGGTTTGGTTGAGGTCCGTTTCAGTCGGCATGTGCGTTTCTCTCCAGTGTAACTCAGGTAAACGCTCCTAAATGATCTATTCTCACTTAATGGTTACCGTTCTTCTAAAGTGATGTTTTTTGTGTTGTTATTACGGTGGCTTATGAAAACAGCCAATCAGAATCTGCTAATTCTCTTACTGCTGGACCTGCAGGACTGAACTAAAACACATTGAGTGCTAATGAGTGCAGGCAGACATGAAGGAACAGTAAAACTCTGCTCTCCTTTTGTCCTCCTTTTTCGACTTAGTCGCACCAGTGTTATCCTCCTGTTTGTATCGCCCTCATTATGCGCTGCACCCTCCGTCTTGTCCTTCAGTTAGTTGATCAGATGCTGAGCCAGGATGACGCAGGAGTCACTGGAGGTGAGGAAGTTGTTGAGGTGAAGGTGTGATCTCAAACACGCCGAATATTAACATCTGAAACTGCTTGTTTTGGATTCAGCACTTTTAGAAAGTGGATTAACTTGTGTAAAATATAAACCCTCTGCTTTTTCTCAGTTTTACACTTTACTCAACACTCTCCTGTTATTTCTTAAAGGCAACCAAAACCAGTTTTACATTTTATTTCCCCTTGTTTCTTTCCCTACAACCGTCAGCCTTTGTTGGGCTCCTGTATAAAACCTGGAACTCAACGCTATTTCTGACATATTGAATTGAAAAAGCTTCCTGGATGGGAAGAGAAACGTCTTCAAACTTGGAAACAAAGTCCAGTGGATTGTTTTTTTTTTCTCTCTTTTTTTAGTAATGATTATGACCTGGATGACTGAGAACCTTCCCCTGCATGGTCTGTCTCTATTTTACGGAGCCCCCTATGGGAAATGGGAAATTTTTTTTTCTTTTGCGTTCCCTCGCAAAAGTATTGCGTTCCCTCGCAAAACCTTTTCCGAAAGTTTTGCGTTCCCTTTTGCAAATTAGAAAGATATTCACAGATTCGGACTTCTACAAATGGTAAAACAACATCAAAACGTTGCAAATAAAAATCAATAACTCCACTGCCATAAAGTGCAGAGACTCCAAAACAACCACACACATCAAGCGGCTCTTGGTGATCGCACTACAACAGCTGGTTTGGAAAAATACACCTTATTTTTAGGAATTTTGTTATTATTAAGCATTAAAGGAATAGTACACCCAAAACATGATTAGCCTTCATTTTCTACTC
>NW_015151442.1:281524-290019 GCF_000732505.1 Cyprinodon variegatus
CTGTTTTGACCAATAGCTCTGTGTTTATACAGTGCATACACTCAAAAATCGGCACACACACCAAGGAACTTCTGGTGATCATACTACAACAGCTGTTTTGGAAAAAGACAACTTTGCTTATTTTTTAGATTTTTTATTGTTATTAAACATTAATATCATCCTGTTTTGACCAATAGCTCTGTGTTTATACAGTGCATACACTCAAAAATCGGCACACACACCAAGGAACTTCTGGTGATCATACTACAACAGCTGTTTTGGAAAAAATACACCTTTTTATAACTTTTTGTGAATGAAATACACAGAGATGCTAGGCAGATGGGAGTTCTTTATGAAGTAAAATAGGATGATATTGATGCTTAATAATAACAAAAAAAAAAAAAAGTAACGGTGCATTTTTCCAAACCAGCTGTTGTAATGCGATCACCAAGAGCCCCTTGGTGTGTGTGGTGATTTTGGAGTCTCTGCACTTTATGGCAGTGGAGTTATTGATTTTTATTTGCAATGTTTTGCTGTTGTTATACCATTTGCAGACGGTCCCTAACCACTCGCCTGCCTGTGCATAGAGATCAATGTAATACATCCAGCTCGGAGAACGGCTCGTTTTTCTCGAAAATAACGCTTTTTGATTCTTGTAATACGTAGTCTGTGCTATCAGGACATGAAAGAGGCGCCATTTGTGATTAGACAACGAGAGTTATTGATCCGGGAAGTCAGAATCTGTGAATATCTTTCTAACTTGACCGAAGTAAGGTTTTGCGTTCCCACGCAAAAGGTTTTGCGTGGGAACGCGAAACTTTGGCAAAAGGTTTTGTGAGGTAACGCAAAATTTTCCGAGGGAACGCAAAAGAAAAAAAAAAATTCCCCATGTCCCCTAGGGGGCCCTGTACTATTTGGATGTTTGTGGGACCTTTTCCTGCCAGAACTTCAGCAGCAAAGCGTCTTACTTTTTCACCAGTGTTGACAGTGAGCGGAGAGATTTGAAATCTACCCTCCGAAACGAGCTACTGTGACATTAGGCCTGATCCTGCAAAAATGAGCTCTTACCATTTTAAAAGCATCCGGTTGCAAAAAACTAAAACAAAACAAAAACTCTATTCATTCATATTTATTCAAAAGTCTATTCATTACTAAAATAATTTGTAGCCTGCTCTCTGTATTTACTCTGGTTCTCTGATCTAAAACGGTGTGACCAAAAGTAAAAATAGGAGAAATATGTGCAGCTTCAATCGTTTTATTTTTTTTTTAGCCATGCCTAAACGCTGTGTTCAGTTCCCATTTCCACTGTTGCAGAGCTTAGCACCATCATTAACTGTAATCACATTACAGATTTAGTCACCCTACACCACTGAGGTTTGATCCATCTAAAGCTGTTATTACATCCACACCCATCAAACATGGTGATGCTCTCTGCTTCGTCAGATGAATGTCTGGCATTAGGTTGTGAAAATGTCCACACCAACCGGATTATCAGAATCAGCAGTTCTTCTATTTAGCAAACTCTTCTAAGTTAACAATCAACCTGTCATGACTTAGCTTAGTTTGATAATGCTAATAGAAGTAAATGTGCAGGACCGGGGCCTGGGTTACCCTGTGATAGACTGGCAACCTTTCTAGCATGTTTCTTGCCTCTCGCCTAACGACTTCTGGCCAACCTGCATTGATAAATGGATATAAAAATTGACATAATGGTTTCAAATGTGCATAAATATAAAATTAATGCTATGCACAGAATTTTAAAATATCTATTTATGAATTAAAAAAAGCTGTAACAGCTTCTTCGAGCCATTAGTCCTTGTAATTAGAGATGCACTGATCCGACGCCTGCATTAGATATTAGCTCTGATATTGACTAACTAGCTGGATCAGATATATGATGAATGATGCCGATTAAGCATTTAGTCTTTTTTTTTTGTTGTTGCTTAATATCATACTTGGAAATTTAATTATTTTATATATATTCTATTTTTGCAATGTTGTTACAGCATACCTCAGCAGCACGCACTGCAGCTAGTGATGACTAANTGTTGTTACAGCATACCTCAGCAGCACGCACTGCAGCTAGTGATGACTAAAGCTACGTTCACAATGCAGCCTGAAGTGACCAAAATCCGATTGTTTTTATTTTTGCCCATAAGCGACCTGGATCTGATCTTTTCTTTACAGTCTGAACAACACAGATCCAATTTTTTCCAGTGCGACCCAGGACCATTTGGCTCTGTGGTCCTGAATCCGATACGAATCTGATCTTTACAAATGCGACCTGTGTCTGAACGGCCAGGTCGCATTCATCCGACCTGAATGCCATTAATACTCAACAAAGGTCACTATTCTGGGTCTTGCTATGAAGAAGCAGAAAGAAAAAGAACAATCATGGCGGATGATGATGCGGAGAGCAGCATTTATGTTTAACCATCTTGAGAAGATTGTGTTTTTATGGAAAGATCGCTAGACGCTCTTCCGCATCCATCCAACTTTACTTCCGTAAACACAGAGCACGCTGGCCTGTGATGTGATTGCGACCTGTACTGCGCACGCGGGACACTTGCGTTGTATGACTGCAGTTCACAGAGGAGATCACATACAAGTCGCATATATTTGGAAATGTGAACGGCAACGCAAAAAAATAAAATAAAATAAAAAATCGTATTTCACAAAAAAATCTGAATTTAACGTCAAGGCCTGTGGTCTGAACGTAGCCTAAAGCCACATTGCAGAGGCAGCAGAAGCGGCTAGCTTACATGCAAAGTCAATGGTTGACGTGCATCAAGTCGCAGCCAAAGGTCCCGCAGCGTGTCTGAGCAGCTGAGGTGCCAAAAGTCCTTCAGAAGGAGCATCAACCAATCAGAGAAGCTGATTTGGGAACTGGCAGACAGACAGACACAGCACTGCTGATGCAGAGCGCTATGATCACTCCTCTGAAACTGTTACGTATGTTATATTTTATTATTCTGGTTCCTTCAGTTTGGATTATGTATGTGAAAAACGTCTTCCAGCCGCTGCAAACCGTAGCGGAAAACCGCGAAGAGGCGACTGGGCCAGAGGCTGTTGTTGATCGGGATTTTAACACCGCCGGTGTATGGGGGTCTGGGATAATATGGGGGTCTTAAATAATATTTGAAAGCAGGATGGTAATCTGGATGAACTGACTGAACAGACGATGTTTTCAGGTGAACTTTCTCACTTAAAAACATATTCAAATTACTTTTTACCCACTTGTAACCGCAAATATAGCAAAGCCGCTTTCTGCCGTTGAACACAGGAGCAGCAGAAGCATCTGGACACACTTTGGTGGACGCATCAAACTGAAGCAGCTTCCATTACTTGCAGTCTGAACGTAGCATTATTCATTATAATAAGCCCAGCGACTCTCTCGATTTTATGCGCAATTGTTACAGGCAAAGAAAGGAAAGGGTAGCTCTGGCCAACCTGTATCAGACCCACTTTTTGACCATGTAGCAAAGATGCTAAAGCCACACGTCGGAACTAAACTTGTCTAAACTCATCAAAAATGAAGCGGCATGTGCGTTTTTGCTGCTTCTGCTGCGTGCGGTCTGAACGTAGAATAAGCCTTCTGGTAAATTCTCTCTAGTTCAGCCTGTATTATCTGCTATAGGGTGATGTTAGCAGCTCTTATTTACTGTAAATCTGGAATGATGTCACAACATGTCTCCTCCTCTTCATTGGTTCACCTTTCAGACTGTTTTATCTGTTTTATTGTTGTGCTGCTTCTTTATTCCATGTTCTCCATCTCCTCCCATGTTCATGCCTTCTCTTATGTTTCCATTTTACCCCGCTTCCTTATTTAGTACCTTCCCCACTCATCCCCTCTCTCTAACCCTCTCAGTCCATATTCAGCACCTTCCTCCCCACTCAGCGTTCCACTCTTCAAGCCCACTGATGTAATGTGTTGCTGACTGGCCAGTTGTCCAGTTCCTTCGATAATGGATCCCGGTCCTCCCAACACACCAGATTCTGCAGCGACTTGCCCTCATTCCTGCATCCTCTGATGCTCCCTTTTACCTCTGCAGTATCAGTCCTGCCCATTTGGGAGCCCTACCCAGTTGCACCCCCTCCCAAACCTCTCTTCCTGTCACTACCATCTACTGCACTTGCTGCACTCTTGTCTATTTCTGGCTCTTGCTTTTCTTCTTTCCCCTCCCTCTCCGTCTCCCTCCTGGGATCCGTCTTGATCTCCCACTTGTTGGACAGGCAGCTGCCTCATCTTAACCTCGATCTGTGCTCGTCTTCTTCCCGTCAGACTCCTCCGACCCCTCCCTATCACCTTATCTCTTTCTATCGTCACAATCATGTTCCTTAAATGTATCGCTCGTCTCATTTCCATCTATGTCGGACGCCTGATTGTGTTCATCCAGCCTATTTATATTTTATCCTTCTTCTTTCTATCCTCTGATCCCTGGAGCTCTGGTGTCTTTCAGAATTTGCTGCATTTTTCCTTATTTTCGATGTCAGGTTTTCTAGTGGTTGTGCTTCCTTCTCCTATTACACAGTCAAGAGATTGCCCAGTAATAGACAGTCTCCGCATTAGTCCTCTCGTCATTTCCCTTTGGACTTGCAGGATAAAAGGCCTTGTGCCTGCTCTCTCTTTAATAGAGCTCAGCATCCTTCCTGTGTGGTCCAATCAATAGGCTTCAGTCGGACTGCAGGAGGCTGAGAGGCATTCCTCCGAGATTTCTGACTCACATTTATGGCAACATCAACCCCGGCAGAAAGACGTCCTCTCTGATTGGATATCGGTGAAAAAAGCAGCAGGGGGGTCGCATGATGTTGGTTCTGCTGTAATGAGACACAAACACAAAAATGGTTCAGTTTGGTACTGAGGTTTATCCACCCCCGTTATGCCTCTGTACAGGGGCGGATTTAGGAAATTTGGGGCCCTAGGCAAAGACGGGCAGGGGACCCTCTGAATTNGTGATGTTAGCAGCTCTTATTTACTGTAAATCTGGAATGATGTCACAACATGTCTCCTCCTCTTCATTGGTTCACCTTTCAGACTGTTTTATCTGTTTTATTGTTGTGCTGCTTCTTTATTCCATGTTCTCCATCTCCTCCCATGTTCATGCCTTCTCTTATGTTTCCATTTTACCCCGCTTCCTTATTTAGTACCTTCCCCACTCATCCCCTCTCTCTAACCCTCTCAGTCCATATTCAGCACCTTCCTCCCCACTCAGCGTTCCACTCTTCAAGCCCACTGATGTAATGTGTTGCTGACTGGCCAGTTGTCCAGTTCCTTCGATAATGGATCCCGGTCCTCCCAACACACCAGATTCTGCAGCGACTTGCCCTCATTCCTGCATCCTCTGATGCTCCCTTTTACCTCTGCAGTATCAGTCCTGCCCATTTGGGAGCCCTACCCAGTTGCACCCCCTCCCAAACCTCTCTTCCTGTCACTACCATCTACTGCACTTGCTGCACTCTTGTCTATTTCTGGCTCTTGCTTTTCTTCTTTCCCCTCCCTCTCCGTCTCCCTCCTGGGATCCGTCTTGATCTCCCACTTGTTGGACAGGCAGCTGCCTCATCTTAACCTCGATCTGTGCTCGTCTTCTTCCCGTCAGACTCCTCCGACCCCTCCCTATCACCTTATCTCTTTCTATCGTCACAATCATGTTCCTTAAATGTATCGCTCGTCTCATTTCCATCTATGTCGGACGCCTGATTGTGTTCATCCAGCCTATTTATATTTTATCCTTCTTCTTTCTATCCTCTGATCCCTGGAGCTCTGGTGTCTTTCAGAATTTGCTGCATTTTTCCTTATTTTCGATGTCAGGTTTTCTAGTGGTTGTGCTTCCTTCTCCTATTACACAGTCAAGAGATTGCCCAGTAATAGACAGTCTCCGCATTAGTCCTCTCGTCATTTCCCTTTGGACTTGCAGGATAAAAGGCCTTGTGCCTGCTCTCTCTTTAATAGAGCTCAGCATCCTTCCTGTGTGGTCCAATCAATAGGCTTCAGTCGGACTGCAGGAGGCTGAGAGGCATTCCTCCGAGATTTCTGACTCACATTTATGGCAACATCAACCCCGGCAGAAAGACGTCCTCTCTGATTGGATATCGGTGAAAAAAGCAGCAGGGGGGTCGCATGATGTTGGTTCTGCTGTAATGAGACACAAACACAAAAATGGTTCAGTTTGGTACTGAGGTTTATCCACCCCCGTTATGCCTCTGTACAGGGGCGGATTTAGGAAATTTGGGGCCCTAGGCAAAGACGGGCAGGGGACCCTCTGAATTGAGAAGACGAAACATAATCAGCAATTAGCTGGTTTTCCTTTGATAGAAAACTTTGAATCAATCTGACCAGATTATGTGATGAACTACAACGCCGGGCGTACACTGTGTGATTTATTTTATTTTTTTTTCCTTCATTGCATGCAGCTGCTGTATGACTAAACTGCATGATTTAGTCGCACAGTGTGAGTTCACAGCTGGCGATTTATGTTCGGTCCAACGCTCTCGTGCGATCTACCTGCTCACACTGTATGACTAAAAAGCATGTCGGACTCGGCTCCGCAGTGAGATGGAGATGCTCTGACTCGTCTATCTGGAAGCCAAACAAGGGGAACATGAAGCTCACTAGAGTGAAACACGCTGCCTTGGCAATTGTGCAATTTTGTGCTGAAAGCCCTAAAAAGAAAAGGCGACGACGTATTTGGAAAAAAGACATGGCTGCGCAAACGTAGCTACTACGGTCTGTCAATTTTACAGACAGAACTGCATTTCACTCACTGCATCCCAGCCAGGCTGCTGTGTTTACAGAAGAATCCTTGTTTACGCATGTGCACTGAGCGATTTGCCCACGACAGTCAGGAGAAAATCAAACATGTTAGATTTTTTTTATGTTACGATTCCTGATGGAATCAAGCTGAAAGTCGGGCAGGATCGAAATATTCTCGCACAACTGGATAATCGCACTGAAAATGTACGCCTGGCTTAAAGTGCCTTGAGATGACACGTGTTGTGAGTTGGCGCTATAGAAATAAACTGAATTGAATCTCACAATAGAGAAATTAATTATCTGCCTTGGGCTGCTACTGTGCAGCGCCCGAGGAGCAATCAGGGTTCTTGCTCAGAGAGCCACAGTGGCAGTCTGTGGGAGTGGGTTTCGAACTCACAACCTCAGGATTCAAAGCCCCATGCCCTAACTACTAGGCCCCCCAGTGGTGGTTCTAGACCAAGTGCAGCATGGGGCCAGCGTATTTTCATGGGGGCAAAGAAAAGCTTGAAATAAAAAACAGGCCAAGGGATTCAAATATATTAATATAGCTGTGAAAGAAGTGAAGTTTCTATTCCAGGTCTATTTAGGTATCATTACAATTCTATTTATTATTAGGTCAAAATTCATTCATAATTTAGGAATTTTACTTATTTTGACTAAATTTAAGTTAAATTGCAATTTTCTATAAAATCTGAATTAGAACTCAAGAAAAACTGATAAATTCAGCTGTAAAAATTTGAGTATTTTTTTAAATTTGTTTTGAAAAAACAAACATTTAGCAGATGAAAACTGGGATCCTATCTGAATCCCACTGAAGCTATCACCTTATTGTTTTTAAAAAATTTAACAGAATAATAAAAAAATAAATAAAATAGAAATAGATCCAAAGGACCATAACGGGGGCCAGGACATTATCTACAGAGGCACTGGTCCCCGTTGACCCCTGTCTAGAACCGCCCATGCCAATGCCCTAACAGTTAACCCCTTCCTGGGCCGTATAATGATCCTAGACAAACTAGTCAGGGAGGGGGGGCTTGATCTTAATTGGGAACAAATACCAAAGTATCTTTAATTCAGGAGGAAAAAAGAAAAACACAGATGGTTAAAGATGACACCATAAACTTGATTATTGGGAGGAATGCAATACAGCTTGTGTCCTTAAAATGTCTGTTTGATCCGGCTTATTTTCTTGTCTTCATGGCTCAGATTTCTTTACACTCTGAAGGAGAAAGTGGATGATGGGGGGGGGGCATGGTTAAAAACCCATCTGAGCAAGCAGGCGTGGTTTCAGGCTGCAGTTTGCTGCAGTCTCTCCTCATTGTGCTGCACCTGAATAACGACTGGACTAAATTAGGCTGGGAAGTGGAGGCGAATCCTGGCTGCTATCGATTCCTGTAATCAATCTGAGCCCTTCTGTGCTATCAGTTTGGATGGAGAGGCAGCCAGGCAAGTCTTCATCTCAAAGACAAGATAAGATGTAGTTCTGCTTCCACCTGCCAGAGGCCGCTGTTTCCTTGCTGCCCTCATCATTGTACTAGATTGGTTTAAAGAGATGTGGCATAAAAATGTTGATGTTTGTTCTTAGCCTCACAGGCTCCAAACGAAGGTCATGAGAGATAAGAACGCGTTACAGAGCCTCCTTCATGGCATGAAGGGGAGGACTGATGTTTTGAGGAGATCCATCTGACCAGTGAAAGATAGATTAACCTAACAGGGAATGGCCCTGATGAACTCAAGTTGTTTTCCCTCCAAATGTTCGTGTGTG
>NW_015151442.1:291347-294766 GCF_000732505.1 Cyprinodon variegatus
ACGAGCAGTTGGACAGGTGTACCTAATAAAGTGGCCGGAGAGTGTATGTACTGAAGTTGCCTCAGTAAGAGCTATATCTCTCCATTTGTGGACATGAAATAAGTTTGAACATTCTCTTGCAAGAAATGCCTTTGCTCTGGCTCTGTGAAGTTCTGGAGACCCTGATAAACAGTTGTTTGGTTATCATTCTGTTGTCTGGATCTAACCTCGTCTTTACCTGCCCTTCATTGTCTTCTACCTTGGCATGAAGTCGTCATGGGTAGCCAGCTTCTATTCATCCTCAAGTTATCAGGACACGTAATGCGACTGCATTTGCTGCCTCACATCAAGTTACACCATCCCGTTACTAAAAAGAAGGGATGCATGATCTAAGAAGTTTTGTGAATTTTAGTGGATCCTCTACCCAAGGCCTGGGAACCTGAGGGTTCTGCCAGTATCTTCTGTATCTCTTCTGGACCGAGATGCCTGATGTATTTCCACTCCTCCAGTTTGAGGGTCACTGCACCGAGGGCCCCAATGACCACGGGTTCCACTGATGCCTTGACCTTCCAGGTTTTCTCCAGCTCTTCTCTGAGCCCCTGCTATTTCTCTAGTTCCTCATGTTCCTTTTTCCTGATGTTGCAGTCACTTGGTATTGCTATGGCAACCACAACATCTTTCCTCTGCTTTTTGTCCACCACCACAATGTCCGGTTGGTTTGCCATCACCATCCGGTCCATCTGTATCTGGAAGTCCCGCAGGATCTTGGCTCGGTCTTTCTCTACCACCTTTGGATTGTTTCCCACTGTGACCTTGGGGTTTCCAGCCGTTACTCTGCACTGATGTTCCTGTAGACTATTGTAGCCACTAGTTATGGCTCCATGTAAGCCTTCCCTGCCAGCATCTTGCACCCTGCAGTTATGTGCTGGAGGAAATTTTTTTCTGGCAGTGAAGCAGTTTATAGAAGAGAGAAAAATAAGATTGTAAGAACAAATAAGATGTAAGAATAAAATGAGATAACGGTGACTTGTGTGTGTTACCTAAATAATGAGTAAATAAATGAAAGTAAGTAAAGAAAGTCTTTGAACAGGTTCCTCAAGGAACTCAGCCTGATTCATGAAAGGGTTAATAAAGGTCAGACGGTAAAGAACAAAAGTTTTGAAAGCTGATTTCTAACCTCGGATCATTTTTCTCATATTCTATTTACACGAGATAACCGAAGTACAGCGGTTTCTTAAATATTTAGTCATAATGTCATGTGACTATATTGAACGGCCTTTTTAGGGCTTTGATTAAATCCAGCTAAATCGTTTTCTCTTTAACAGGTTAATAAGAAGTGCTGCGGCCTACATTGTTCAGAGGCCTAATGATTTCTCTATCAGGCCGCTCTTGACTCTTAAAGAGGGGCTGTGAAGGTGAGGAAATGTGTTACTATAGAGGCGCACTGCAGCATGATGCACTGAAAGAATATTAATGAAGCAGAGCTGCGAGTGTTGGATGTTCTGTCTGCTCAAAGCTGTGGACGGGCCGCTTTACGTGTTTGGTAGAGTGTGTGTACCGAGGCATAAAGCAGCGGAGACAACAGAAAGTCGTCTGTCGTTCAACAGATTACAAGGGAACACGGCGACTGATCGATCGGGTCCTCTATGCACACCCACACTCCTATTCTTCTGTTCAGGAGGCGGTGGGATCTGGTTACAGTGACGAATCAGAGATGCTGCAACAACCCAGGAGTGTGTGTCTGTTCACATTTGCAGTTCTTTTCAAATATTTAGTTGAAAATGGGGAAATCTACAAAACAACCTGACATCTTTGCTGCACTAACTAATGTTTCCTATAGAGATCTGTAACATAGGCAAAATAAATAAAAGACCCTAACCTAGTTCAGTTCAGTTCAGTAGCTTTTATTTGTCCCAGTATGGGCAATTTTGTCCAGTAGTAGTACACCTTTCACACACATGTTCACATTTCACAAATCACAGATAAAAAATAAAAGATGACACTACCACTTCTGGTCGCTGCGTGCGCATGCGCCCTCCCTAGACTAAGGCTACATTCACACTGCAAGCCTTTATGCTCAGTTCTGATTTTTTGGTGAAACTCTTCTGCGTGGTCGTTCACATTTCCAAATATGTGCGACTTGTATGTGATCTCCTTTGTGAACTTCATTCATGCAGCTTATGTGTCCTGCATGTGGGGTAAAGGACGCAATGACATCACCATCAGGCGTGCTCTGTGTTTACGGAAATAAAAATGGATGGTAGCGCTGGAGCGCATCAAGTTATCTTTCATTTCTTTTGCAACCTCAGCCGCTGCATTAAAGGAAAACTTACCTGGAACTTATGGCCCACTGAGGCATACCCTGGCATACCTGGAGACGTACTTGCCGTATGTCAATGTGCTCCTGTACTTCAGCGTGTTTCAGCGTGCTCATAACTTATACAAAATGTACCCTTAACTTATCCAACATATGCCAGCGTTTGTGCCAGATTTTTCGTACATCAGGCACACGCTGGTCTAAATCGTCAAGGTGTGTCTTAGAGGTCATGTAATCCCTGATCCTGTATGTTGTGATGATGTGATGAATCGTATTGGCCCTGCTGTCATCATCGATGAGTGGATATATTTATACAGAACCTACAGGGAATTTGATCAGATTTTATCTGTAGCTGTTTTGAGGAAATACTGATCAGGTACTTTCCTGGCTTTGCTCTCTTCCAGCTGAAACTTGAAGACCGATCTATTGTCATCAGAGACATCGTGCGAAGGAGCAATTCTGCTGTAAGTGAAATTTATATTCTCTCCTTTCTTCTATTCTGTATTTTTTTTCCTATTATTTCCTTTATATTTTGCAGCCGTTTCATTGTTCAGAGCTGTGCTCCATTTTCTGCATGACTTGAATATAATTGGAACAAGATGCTTCCATAGGAGCAAAGAAAGGCTCTTTATTTTACTCATGTTTAAGTCATTCTGAAAATAAAAACGACACTAAGCTTTAAAATGGCCTTTAAGTTTAATTTTCACCTTAGTTTTTACTGCAGTTAAGCGGTTACTGCACCTAAATGTATATCAGTTCATGATGCACATGATGTATTATATAACAAAAACTGAAAAATGCAGAAGAGTCTGCTGGAAAAAAGGATCAATTACAGACTGATTGGGGGAATCACACAGATCATCCCAGAGAATGAATGTGTGATTCATTTTAATTTAGTTTATACACTATAAGAGATTTAATCAAATAATAGTTTTCTGCCTGAGGAAACCCAGCTGATTGCAGTCAGTGACTGCAGGATGGGCATTGTAATGACAGCAGATGATGCACCTGCATTCAAGGAGATGTAAAGAAAGAAACAGTGATACTAAAGGCAACTGTTAACCAGCTCCACAGGCAGCTCTGAGACAGCTCCCATGTCAGAGGATGAACAGAGCACATCCAG
>NW_015151442.1:296977-298290 GCF_000732505.1 Cyprinodon variegatus
GGTTTATGTTAAAATAAACCTTTGGGTTAAGTTGTCGCAAGCAGGTTTTTATTTTGTTTCTTGTGAATTTGGTCTTAAATTTTTATTTCAAGTGGCATTAAAAAGTCTTGAATTTAACTTGCCTTATGCTGTAGGAACCCTGTTATACTCAGAAACCAGGTCGTCTGCGTGTGTCGCAGTTAACGCAGATATGCCCCGCCCCCGCCCCAGACAATCTGCTGCTCCTCTCCAAAAATGTAGGTGACCGCAGACAGGAGGCCTCTGATTGGTCAAATCTACATCCGCTCTACACTATGCGTATTTCCTGTTTGGTACCTTACCGGCTTGTTTTGTTTGTATGACCGCCATTTTGGAAAACGTTTCATGAAAAGGACCAGCTAGAAGAGCGAGGTGTGTGAGAACGCTAGGTCCCTTTTTCCACTTGGATCTCCGCTCTTTTTTTCGCCCTCATGTCCCTCCATTGTCGCGCAACTTTGCCCCCAATTTCTCACCGCCTCTGCCGTATCCGTTTTGGCGTGGAATAACATAGCGCAGACCACCCTTTGAGCATAAATTAAAAATATCTGCGATAAGCTCACTGTGACACACTGCTGCGGGAGGAAAGCCAGCCTTTTAGATTGGCTGCTGTAAAAGAAGTTTATGACGAAACTTTTGATTGTTCTAAAAAAATGTAGCCGTCTGTCTCTAAATGTAATCAAGTGGTGTTTGTGGCAGATTTGGTCTGCAGCCTCCTCATTGTTCTCTGATGGTTCCAAGGAAAATGTTTGCAGAAGATGTAAAACTGTCTGTTTGTGTTTCTCTCAGTCTTTTATGTACGGCGATTACATCGCCTACGACTTCTGGCTCGGCAAAGTCTACGACCTGACCAATCACATCATCCTCAAGCTTTCTAACGGAGCCAGGTGGGCTGTCCCTCTGTGCATGAGTGTGGCGTACAGCCGCGGCTGTCTCTGATGACGTGTGGGAAGTGAAGTCTTGATTTATTCTGTAAGTCCCACATCAGTTCAACATCATCCTACTGTCCTGCTGTCTTTCTCCCTCCAGATGCTCCATGAGTGTGGAGGACGGTGCCAAACTTTATGATGTCTGTCCACATGTCAGTGACTCGGTATGTAGCTTCTCTGTCACCTCAGGTTTTATTTAAGAGTAAATGTTTTATCTCGGAAGATCCACAACTATTCAATTCAATTCAGTCTATTTCTATAGTGCCAATTCACAACACATGTCATCTCAAGGCAGTTTAGTTCAGCCAGATCATCCAGTCTGATTGATTCAAAGTTTTCTATCTAATGAAAACCAGCTGATTGCATCGA
>NW_015151443.1:0-11649 GCF_000732505.1 Cyprinodon variegatus
TTTTTTTTTTTTTTTGTTCCAGATAGATGAAAATTAGCTGCTATATACATTTGGGGTATTTTTTTATTTTTTTTTTTAAATAACCTTATTTAAAAACCTTATTACTCCTTCAGAACTCCTTCAGAACTTGATTCCTGACTTGTCTGTTGTGTTTCTTGGTCTCCATAATGCTGTTTTTCTCCAATAAAGCTAAAATGAATCCAAATAAAAAAACGCATTTACACCAGAGACATGAAAACCTTCTGAACTAGACAACAATGGATGGAGTTAGAGTTGGAGTTGAACTTTTAATTCAAATAAACTTAAATAGTAATTACTGAGGTCATTCACAAACTTGGCTTTTTACAATTTAGAATAAATTAGAAAATCCATTTATTGTCCCACAATGGGGAAATTGTGGTGTAAAAGATTATTGCCAAAGTGGTCACACTAATGTGGCCTCAAAAAAGTGTATAAAACAGAATAGTCAGAAGTAAAATAAATAAAATAATTCTGTGCTGTAAAGTGTTTTTACAATATAAATACTGTGCCCTGGAGAATAAATAACCAATATACAGCTGTGGACATTTTTACAGTAATGGATATGTGAAAATAGCAGCAACATCAGAAATGTGCAAAATGACAGCAGCATTTTATTTAACTTTATTTAAACACTTAAGTTTAATATATTATGCTTACTTAACATATACCTGAGTTTTTGTACCTCAGCATCATCAGTGTGATGATTTTGTTCTTAAAACCCCAACTTACATAATCACACACATGTAGTGAACAAAAAACATATAAAAGATGATATAGAAATGTGTAATGTATCAAAACTGATGCAAATAAATGATGCAATTTAACGGATACAAAATTTATACTGCTATTTCATTTGTCAGAAAGTTCAATGACAATTTTAATTTTGGAAAATTAGAATCTTCTGTCAGTTACTTCATGGTTCAGGCTTTAAAGGGTTATGCACAAATAAATCCCTATTAACTGGGGCATGAACTGATTATTTTGATATCTAGAAGCCACCACTTGTTTTCTTAAATGCTTCTCTGTTAATATTCATTTCCACAATAATAATCCTGATAAAATGGAAAGAAGAGGGTGTAGAACAAGCCTTGCAGTCTCCATAGGAGGAGGCGCTCGCTCTGTTTGCGTCCTGCAGATGTAAAGATCAGGACAGAGGTTTTTCATCAGACGCAGTTTATTTCGGGCGACTCTGACGTCAAGAGACAACACGTTTCATTCAACAAGCAAGAAACTAAGTTATTTATAACCCTCCGCATCTCCAGGTTGTGATCCTTGAGTGCGCAGTGAAAGGAATACTCCCCATTGGACTGATGTAGCGCGCCTCCGCAACAAAAAGCCACACAAGCTCGTCATCATTTGCTCATGGTGACAGATAGGGAAGGCGCACAGTAACCTAAACCAGGACGCATTTGATTGGGAGCTGCAGAATAAGAGCTAAAGTTTGTGTTTTGGATAATTTCTCCCTCCGCATGTACCATCCCTGTTTGATGGCACCGCGCTCTCTGAGCATGGAGAGACTCTTCTCTGAGCAGGTAAGCCTTAAGTTCATCCTTTAAATTGTTCCTTTGCAGAAAATATGGCAGATGGAGGTTGGAAAACTTTATGTTCTTGTCTTGTGTATTGGCTGGGTGGCATTAGGTTAACTTCTTAATGTTCACACTCAATGAGAAACGTGTTTCTGTTGGACCCAGATTAATATCTGAGCAATAATTTACATATAATTCAGGAATTAAGAGAATTATCCAATCAGCTGTTTCCGCTCTGACTGAACCCCCATTTAAAGCCACCAGATGTTTATGATTTGAATTTAAACACAGAAATAACTGCTTAAATTGTAGCCTCTGATAAAAATGTTAAGACATTCAAATATTTTATTTAAAGATGAATCATCTGCTTGTGATTTTTAGCAAATATAGATATAGATATTTAATGTCTTCATAAAAGATCAGTTTTGAAACGTTTTACTCTAAATTACATCACCTGGCTACACATCAGTTGTGTTTGAAACTTTAACTGCTTGTGTCTCCATGTTTTCCACCTTAGCGCACAGAGAAACTATATGTTCAATCAAATGATTTTCATTTGACTTATTAGTTAGCCTGCATAATATATTTACTGAAAGATATTTTCTATTATGAACTTATTTGTTTTGGTCTTTATGTTGTATTAGACTGCCACCTGCTGGTTGTTGAAAAGGAAAGCACCATATAAACAAACGAAGTAGTTAAATCTGCATTTTCTGGTGCATTTGCTTTGTTCTGCTCAAAGCACAGAATACAAGCGGAGGTAAACATGCTGATCAGGCAGATGTGAACAGCTGTATTTGTATTTCATATTTGGTCACAGTTGTTCTTTTCTAAACCATAGTCTAAGTGCTTAAAGTTATAAACAAATATTTTACTTTTGAGTTATTGTAATCAGAGGGTGGGTTTCTGAACTAATGACACATTGCTAAAATTTTAAATCTATTAACTGATTTTAAATAACAGCTTCATTCAAGTTGTAAAATTCAAAATCATAACACATGTGCTCTTCATATGGATTATGAATAAAAGGCCCTTTTTCAGAGGTAAAATTTAAGATCCTTCTTTTATCTCTGCTAGTAATGAATCAACACTCTTGTAATATTTATGAGCCCTGTCATTTATTATTCTGCATTTACATAAAAAGCAACAATCTGATTTTAAATACAGTTAATTTGGAAAAAGTTAAATGCCAAAATAAAAGGCAGGGCTTATTTAAACCAGGATGAATCCTATCCTGTATGGCACCCTTAACCGATTTTACTGTATATAAACTCCACCACAAAATGTTAGCTTTTATCCTTTTCCTTTTCTCCCAAAGCAAAATTACCTCCAACATTTAGCAGATGGTGATTTTCTCCCCAATCTGTATAATGCAAACATGTCAAATCTTAAAGATTGCAAATCTATTTGCTTTGGCTGTTTTTTAAATAAATCTACTGGAAAATACAAACATTTTTTTTTTTTCCTGAATTCATGTAGAAGTCATCATTTTCCTATAGGCAAACTCACTCAGTGCAGAGACACTGTTTGCTTGGACCAAGTATTTCAGAAACAGATCTGCCTTTCTATGCTGTTTTAAAATAAAAGATTTTAATAAGCTTAATATTGCAAACTATCCAGGGCGGCATAAGCTTGGGGGAGACGTTCAGCATGACAAAAAAAAATATCTAATCTCTGTCTACAAGCATTTTGTTGCTTATTTAGCAACTTAAATAGGTTCAATAAGAAACAGAGTTGATTACATGAATTGGTGTACAAAATGTATGCTACTGCTCTTTCATAAATCAGATATTTTAATCACAGCTTTCAGTTTAACTTGAATTAAAGGGCAACATATTTTTTTCAAAGATTTTTTCATACTGTCCTTACATTTTGAACAAACTTATATAGTCATGTATATGCCTGTCTGAGTGGCAAAATATGCTTTATTAATTTCATATTTTCTTTAAAGATCTGTAAGCTGTAGGATCAAGAGGACCTGCAACAGGTTGGAGAAATGGCAGACATTCTGGAGCTGCGCACAGATGGGAACTCTCTCCTGAAGGCAGTGTGGCTCAGACGATTAAGACTCACCAGGCTTCTGTTGGAAGGAGGCGCATATATCAATGAGAGCAATGAACGGGGAGAGACGCCACTCATGGTGGCCTGTATGTCGAGACACTCTGACCAGCAAAGCGTGAGCAAGTCGAAGCTTGTCAAATATCTATTGGACAACCAAGCGGACCCAAACATACAGGACAAGGCGGGCAGGACGGCTCTAATGCATGCCTGCATCCATAAAGCTGGGCACGAGGTGGTGGATCACCTGCTGAGCAACGGTGCTGATCCAAGTCTGGAGGACAGGAGTGGGGCCTCGGCTCTGGTCTATGCCATCAATGCAGATGATAAGGAGACATTAAAATTACTTTTGGATGCATGCAAAGCTAAAGGAAAAGAGGTCATTATAATAACGACAGACAAGTCACCATCTGGCACTAAAACCACCAAACAGTATCTAAATGTGCCCCCATCTCCAGAGCTGGTTGAGAGGTCGTCTCTCGAGTACTGCACCACTCCCTCTGACATCAGTATCACTGCGTCTCCTACATCTGAGCAAGAGGAACAAAACACTGTATTTAATTTCCAGACGAAGCTAAAAACGTCCGTCTCTGCAACAAAGCTTACAAATGGGCCCACATCTCCAACTCGCCGGCCAGTAAACCCGAAACGGGCGCGTTTGCCTCAGCTGAAGCGGCTGCAATCAGAGCCCTGGGGCCTGATTGCTCCCTCTGTCCTGGCTGCAGCTGCTGCCTATGAGGAGAGCAAGAAAGCCAGCTCTGATGAGGATGTAGTTGCTGGGGTGAACGGCCTCTCTCTGAATAGGAGAGCTGCTCTGTCCCGGCAGAGCAGCGTGGATGGGAAGGACAGCTTATTCCCGCTGGTGGGTGACCAGCCGTGCAAAATGACAACCTCCTTATCAGTCCCTCCAACTTCTAAGCCTTCATACGAGAGATCTCTGGGACAGCACCAGCCTCTGGCTCGGCGCAGTACTGTGCCCACAGAGCAGGAGAGCGGCAGCAGCTGCGGCAGCGGACAAGTCAGCCTCAGAGAGACGTTGCACAGAAGACGTCTAGGAAACGATCACTATGACTCAGACTCGCAGCTCTACTCAGACTCTGCCATGTTAGACTCTCCTAAAGTCCCAGTGGAGCGAAGGAAACTAAACACTTCTCCACTTGCAATGCTCACCAGTTCCAGAGAATCGCTTGACAGCAATGCAAGCACATCATCTCCAAGCACGGCACGAAGGCGCGCACCTGGACTCCTGGAAAGGAGGGGCTCCGGCACGCTACTGTTGGACTACATCTCGCACACTAGGCCTGGCCACCTGCCCCCCCTAAACGTCAACCCAAACCCACCCATTCCTGATATAGGGGCCAGTAACAAGCCCTCTTCACCTCTTTCAACAGGTATAAAATCCATAGCCCCAGTAGCACCAAACACACCAAAGACAGGAGGTCTAAAGACAAAGAAGAAACTTGTGAGAAGGCACTCTATGCAAGTGGAGCAGATGAGGCAGCTTTATGATTTTGAGGAGCCTCCTCATTAGTTAGTTATGGCGTTAATGCAGCAAATACCGGGGTAGTAAATATGAAAGCACCCTATAATACCAGGAAGTACATCCATAGCCTCAGCTGTTTCCACACACGGTTATCTAGATGTTGAAAAATGTATAATTTATTACAAATAAATCAACATAAATATATATCGAACAAGCAATATAGATATTTTTCCCTGTGTTACACTCAGCTTAAGGATCATCTTTGGACTTTACAACATCTCCTGTATATGTATTATTTTTTAATGTAAAGGCCAAGATGTGGTACCTTTGTTCTCAGAACCTCTTTTACATGATTGTGTAATATGTAGGCAACATACCAGGGTTAATTTGTAGCCAGCAGGCCACTTGGGTGCACTTTGTGCATAAAAAATGAGTGTCTTTAACGGAATTTTGGTGGACAAGACAAAGGAGTGATGCAGTTCTCTGAGATGTAGCTTTGCGAGGGTTGAAACCTGACTGTTTGTAGCAATTTTGTACAAAGTGCCTTCAAGAGAAAGAAACGAAAGAGAAATGAACATATATATTTATTATATGAAGGCAGTTTAATTTATGTTTACAAACTTTAAAAGGATATTTCACAATTTTGGAAGCGAGATTCTGCTGAAAGGGTAGAAGTAGTTATTATCTGACTAGCACCTGATAATTGTCGAGATGTCTTTGATTAGTGCGAATAGAGATTTTTCTGTTTAGATTTTCTTTAGCACTAGTTACCTTTCTTTAAATGTAGCCTGACAAGAAATGGGGTTGAGAGAAAGAGAAAGACGTGGCAAAGATCAACAGGCTGGGGCTCATATCCCCAATAGAGATGAATAAAAGGTAATGCTGGGAGAAGCTCTGCTGTAAGCAGGTGTCTTTATAAAACTCCAATTGTCCAAACATAATAAATGTTTATACAAATAATATTCTTGCCAACTATAAACTGCCATAAAGTCAGCATTTAGCAGTTATTTACAAAGAAGCTCATCTTCATTTACCAAAAAAAAAGGAAAAATCGAGTTTGGATGTGGTGCACCATCAGTTATGTCTTTAGGAATACTTTCTGGTTGGAGTAGTTGTGATAGAAAACAAGCAGTGTATTCTCATTATGAGTTCGTATGAAATCGTACGAAAAGTTATTCACCATAATTTCGTACTTTTTGGACGTTTTTTTCGTCGCATGCGCATCTTACACCCCATTCAAGAACATGGAATATAAATTACAATTAGCCCTAACCCTGACCCTAACCCTAAGATATAAAACAGCAAACAACGTAGTCAGAGACATGAAGAAGTGATAATTGCACTGTTTTTCCCAGTTTTATGTCCGTCTGCGGATCTGCTTTTTTTTTCTGTCTACCAGCGCATGCGCACCGATCTGGTTTTTTGAGGAAAAACGTCCAAAACGTACGAAATAGTGTGCATAACTTTTCGTACGATTTCATACGAACTGATAATGAATATGTTGAAACAAGGGCAGGATGAAAATGATTAAGAACATGGCAGAATCTGATCGGTTTTACAGAAATGTCTAAGAGAAAAGCCTTTTGACAGTACAATGAGATCCCTAACACATACCACAGACTTAATGTGGCATTGTTCCTGCCCCTGTTCAAGGAAAAAATCCCTTAAAAATGGTTGTATGATTATTTTATGATTATTATAACATCGCTTTACTTTTCTACCAGACATTTACTCTAATCAGACCCCATTAGTTCTTATGTTTCCAGCATGTGTTTTACACAGTAAAAACATTGATGGTGCACCACCTTCTACCTTCATTTATCTGAAAGTAATCATAGCCATCTCTGTAAATATCCACCACATACAGCTGTGGCTACAGTTTAATGGTTAGCAAAACAGTTTTTTTTTTACATAAACTGCTAAGATATTGTAATAAATAAATAAATAAATAAGCCAAAGTTTCTCTTAGGGTTTGCATAGAGAGATAACCAATATGAATTTAGGCTAAGTCCAATTATAGGTGGGAAATTTACTACTTATAACTTTTAATCAGAATCTCGCTGAAAAATTGCTGAACTCATTTGACATAAAACAAGCTAAAGACAGAATGAGTGAACACAATGTTAAGCAACATCATGCCTCGTTCATTTTAAAAGCACTTTCATACCCATGAGAGAAAAACAAAACATAATTCTTCCCGTTAGCAGTGTTAAAATAATGTTTATGGAAGTAAATATCTTTGGAAAGCAGATAGTGTATGAGCTCCCAGTCGATGCAGGCACCGGTAAAATGTCATTCGATGATCGTGCTCCTTCCATGTAACCTACCCGTACAGCAGTGCTTCTTTTTAAATACAGAAAATACAACATAGTTCAATGGATAGTATTTTTGCAAGTAGTTTGTTGTACATTCTAAATAAATGTCTATCAAATGTGAATCCCTGTGTTTTCCTTGCTAACTTATTTGTAAAAAGCCAAACTGATAGAGAGCGCTCCAGTTTTTTTGCTGGGGTTGCTCTTGCGATCCTGTTGTTGCCGTGAAGACGAAGACAGCCATCGTGTGCATCACTCTGACTGTGTCAGACCCACCATGGAGGCACTCAGATCCCACAGCTTCTTGGCAGCTTCATCATCACGTCCCTGAGGTGCGGTAGCTTTACGGGCACAGTCGCTGCAGTAATCAGGGAAGGAAGTGGATGTTAAAACACATTACTTCATTTAAACAGCTACACACCGGTAAGTTTATCTCAGCAATAAACAAAAGCAATTGGCAACCAGGCGGTAACTTACAGTCTAATAAAGCAATATTTTTCCAGGACAATGATGCTCATTCTTGGAAGAGACATTGTGTTGCTAATAAGTACATATATCATTGTCTGGGGCAGCTGCAGATAATGATATATGTACTTCCCTTACATTTTGAGTTTCTAAATTGATAATTTCTCTTTGTTTACTCGCTTAAGAAGATTGTTATGTTTATTAGAATTAAAGAATGTAGGGATCAAAATGCCTTGATGAGAAGTTGGGGCTTTTGCAAAGAATTGCATTTTCAAAGAGCAAAATGAGCTCAAACCCTAAATTGTCAAACAGCCATTAATAAACTGCATAGGGTTAAGTTTAAAACATAAAAGAAAATGTCTTCTTAAAAGTGAAAAGTTGGATTATCAAATTTTATTATTTTTACTGCCTAACTAAATCATACGGTATTAGGACAACCATAAACATCAGTGCAATTTATTGGGCTTTTATGTGATACACAAACAGAAAGCTGTACAAAAAAAAAAGTTTTCAATCCTAAACCAGGATTATACCTCGACTTAAAACTAGTTGAATGACACCTCTGTCATGGCCTGCTCCATATCGCTTTCACCAGCACTAAGCAACTTTGAGGAGGGTGGCAATAACCCAACTACAGATGTGCAGACTGTTTACGGCATACATCACCTCCAGACATTGGTAGTAACTAGAACTATTTTGAAAAAAAAATACTTTTACAACTAGTTGAACTGTGCAGTACTTTTACTTAAGTAATATTCTTGTAAAGTATCGCTACTCCTACTTAAGTAGGAGTAGTACCATTCTGTGAGTAATTTGAACAATTCAAAGATCAGGTAAACAAACAGTAAACAGTTAACTGTTAACCTGTCCTAACATGATATAGACTTCTCATTGGATAGACTGGTTTATTACTGTGTTATATGTGAAAAAAAAAAAGATGTGGTAAAAGTATTTCTAAAAAAACACAATTTTATATATATTAATTTCTAAAATTAAATTCTAACATTTATTAGAAATATGTTGTCACATGGGGCGTTGATATTTCTTTTTTTTTATAATGCAAAAGAAGCACATGCTTTCCCCTCATCACAAGAAAAGCAGATGTGAAAAGATGACTGGTACTTTAGAGTCATTCTGTTGTAAAAATTAAATGTAACCCACAGAGGAAAACTTGGTTGAAAAGACATTTAAAAGACGACATCATTTACTTGCAAACAATGTCTACATTTGGTGGAAAAGTGAAAATCAGTCATTTTCAGATTGTTGAGAAGACTGAGTTTTCAACGTCTATTGAAATTCTATTTTTGGACTTATGTGAGACAAAATCAGACTGACCAAACATAGCCTAATTTTCACCAACTATTTCTAGATTAAATCAAGACTATGTCGGACCAACCAGATTTAGCCTAAAAACCAAAGTTTAAATGACATCTGGTGTTTAGGAAGAACAATTACATTGAAATTCAGATTTTTATTGTATCTAAAATTAAAAATATTAGATGTTCTTTATCGTTTTAATTACTGTTTATTTAGGGCCTTTGGAAGGTCCAAAAGGCCACTTGTTGCACATGTTGCAAATTGAACACATCTTTGGTCATGTTCTCTCTCTGACCTTCCTGCTGTGTCCCTAAAACTCATGAAGCTCTTTGTTTGCTGACACTCTCTGGCAAAAATCTGAGAACTTCACAGAACCGCTGTATTTATACTGAGACATAATCACTCACAGGTGGACTCCACTTATAATTAGACCTCTGAAGGGAATTGGCTAGACTAGATGTTATTTACAGGTATCACAGTAAAGGAGATCAAACTGACGTTTTGCCATTATTATAACTTTCCATTTAAGAAAAATAAAAATAAAACCATGTTATTAACTTTTCACTTTACAAATAAGTGTTATGTGGTTCTCTTTAAAAAAAAAAAATAAATGAAATGCTCTGAAATCTAAAAAAAAAAAAAAACTGAAATATGTCACATTTATTGTTCTTCAAACAAATACTTTTTTGCATATTATATAAATCTAGCATTAAACTACATTTGGAAAATCAGAAATTCGAGAATCACAACTGTATCTTGTCTGCTTTATTTTACATTGATGTAAATATACCTACTTCTATAATACCTGCATAATTTGAAGGCACTTTACTTATAGGTACTTATCAACCACCTCTGTAATGTGTTTCACCTTTACAGAAGACTATGAATGCATTGCAGATAATTGCTGAGATTTTTTCCAGCCCACAGCTTTGCACTCATTAACTCAGCAAGCAGCTATTTTATACTAAGAGAGCTCTGCTGAACCCATTGTACCTGCCCCAGAAAGGCTGGGTGACACACAACGTTAAAAACTACATAGAGGATGATCATAGTGAAGCATTCAGTAACCTGAAAAGGCATATATGTCCCTTGGGAGTCAGCAGAGAGATCAAAACAGAGTTAAAATTAACACGAATGCTAAGAGAAACTCATCATAACAGGACTTGTAGTTTTAAATACGGGAAAACGTTGCTTTGTGTCAGCTGTGCTTGATTAAAAGAATAGCTGATCTGGACATTAAGGTAACTGAAAACATAAAAAATTTATAAAAATCATAGGCAGGTGCTTTTCCCAGAGATTTTAGTGAGTTTCTATGAGATTTTACAGAATTCTCGATAACTGGTTGCAGATTAGTGTTTGCTTCTAATCGGTCAGAGGTTATATTCTGTAGCATAATGTGCAGAGGATAGAAATTTAGCTGTACATCATTCTGTATTGTGACTAAGATCACCTGGTTTGCTGTTATTGTCTACAGATAAACCCCATCTGTATTAAACTGAAAATACTGAAAGTGCTTTTTCTTGGCCTATTTAGCCCACAAAGCCTGACACGGTTCCCTGCTCAGGACTTTTTTCCCACCTAATCTTGACAAAAATGCTTTGCTTGAGAGAAAATAGTTAACGTTAGCGCCTCCTTCAGGCCACTCCAGGATATATTATGGTACAAATAAATATTTTACTAAAACAGATGTTGAGTTTGTTATTTTGTAGTTTAAATCTTTAAGGATTTCTCTAACAGTCAGATTAAAGATTCTTATTCATTGGATGATGATTTTTTCTGCATTCACCTTTTGCTCTGAATGGAAACATGAAGTACAGTAATCTAGCTGCTGCATAGAAGGCTAAAACACTGAAGGAAATGTGCCGTTGTTTCCTCAGTGGCCCCCAGGTTTTGAAGCCCTATTCTTTTAAGTTCTAGATTGGTTTCCACTTAAAACTAGAAAAACATCTCTATACATTAATTTGTTGCTTTCATTCATTTCACTGGTCGTTTTCATGGTTTTGTCGTGTTTCGAAGGGCTTCTCTTGAAACATGACATTTTATTTAGTTTAGTAAATTTTTAACTTATCTAACTTTCACATTTACAAAAAAATAGGAAAGATTTTAGCCCTTCTTAAACTTTTATTTATTGGAATAGTAATAAAGAAATATATATATATATATATATATATATATATATATATATACTTAGGAATTAAATAACATAAAGATTAAATCCTATTTAAGGACCGCAGCATCTTTGCTATGAATAAAAACAAACCTGTGGTATTGACTCTGAAGTATACTGAAAATTCAGAACATTTGAAGGGGTTAGGAATTTTTGTAAAAATTCAAGGATTGAAATCTATGATCTAAATACAAGACACAAGATCAGTACACAATGTACTAAGTCTATTAAACTTCCAGAAACAAACTAAAAAATGCAAGCATAGAATCCTGCATAAATCTAGAGATACTTCAATTTGTA
>NW_015151443.1:12252-23316 GCF_000732505.1 Cyprinodon variegatus
AACTTAAATTACAATTAAAAGAATATTATGCTCATAAAAATCCAACTTGGTTTATCTTACCAAAAAAACTATTCAGGTCATATTCAGAGTCAAATAACGTCACAGATTCAGATGTTTTTTTTTTTATAAACTCAACTAAAATCGAAACGCAACACTTTTAGTTTTGCTCCCACTTTATATGAGATGAACTCAAAGATCTCAAACGTTTTTTCACATACACAATATAACCTTTTCCCTCAAATATTGTTCACAAACCAAGTGAGCGCTTCTCCTTTCAGGAGATAATCCATCCCACTTCACAGGTGTGCCATATCAAGATGCTGATTAGACACCATGATTAGTGCACAGCTGTGCCTTAGACTGCCCGCATTAAATCATAATTGAGTGTAAATAAGGGACAGTAATTATACTCTGAAAGGGGTTTACAATTATTAAAGAAAAAAATATATAATGGAGCAAATACTAATATTTCTTTACTTTATTTTTAAAACAAGTAGCTGTTATTAAAATTACATAGATAAAGTGTGTATACATATATATATGAAGTGTTTATTGCCTAACCATGACCATTGATTATATTACATATATTGATAATTATAGATACTAACAGCCTGCTATTTGCAGTTTGCGTGTGATTCTGTGTTGAATTTTATTTTATTTTATGAATCTGCATGAAGTTGAATACTCTTTCTTTAAATGTTGCAGCAATATTGGTGCCAGTTGTTGAATTAAAGATGCTGAGTGACCGACCTGTAATATAATCCACTCTCGTTTTGCAGGCTTTCCTCCACAGCACAGTAGATGGTGGTCTGTGCGCCCTCTCTGGGATTCTTAATGAAGAAGCTTAATGGTGTGTATAACACTCTCTTCCACAAGGCCATGTTGGGAAAGAAGTGTCGGCCAAGCTCCGTGCGAATAACTCCCGGGTGGAGGCTGTATGTTGTTACCCCGGTGCCTAGATAAAGACATGATATAATCATAATAGTGCATCCCTGGTGAAGTTGTTTGAAAAGACTTAAAACGGATCTTAAATTAAATCCTTTATTACTGTTGAATTATCTCAACCTGACTACAAATAGGAAAATGAAGAGCAAAATAAAAGTGGGAATTATATGAATGTAAGAAAGACTGTAATTATTGTGTCCAAAAAATAGCTCTACTTTTTCCTATAATTTAGATTTGATTTTTAGATTTTGAAAGCATAGGACCTTTCAATTAGGATTATGTGAATAGAGGCCCATTTCTGGTGCCGCGACTCAAATCAGAAAGACAAGAGGACATAAGTAAGAGAGGTATGACAAGATCTTCGGAAGCTAGGAGGTGGCTAAACTTACCAGTTTATAATCTGAGAAATGATCAAGAAGTTTATAAAAACTAGAATGACGACATGTAAGGCTGCACGATGGACTTTCTTTTTGTTTTACATAAAGTTATGGATTGATTCAGGAAAGCTTTTTCAGAAACCATTATTAACTCTCTATTATTTACAATGAAAATAAATGGGCAAAAACTGTTTAACATCTTAGAACCTCTGATAGAGTTTTTTAGGGGCAAGAGGTTATGCATGACATAACACCCTACGTGATCTGCGTGTTTGTTTCTATTTTCAGCATTAGAATTTAATTATAGATATCTAAAACTGACAAAAACTCATTTTCTGCCAGCTTTAAATGTAGTAAACATGGGTCTGCTTACATTCATCTATGAGGAAGGAGGGGGTGAATCATTCAGACAGTATTCAGTAATATTCTAGGGTTCTAAAACTTTATGTTTTGAGGCATGTTTTTTTTTTTTTTTTTTTTTAAACCTCCACCTCCTCAGTGAATCTTTAACTGTTTCCAATTAAGAGACTGGATGCTGCTGTCGAAGCTGTTGCCGTTTATGATGTGGTTAAATCTTCTTTGATATATATTCCTCGGGATTTAATTAAACAAGCATCTGTGAATGCAAATCTGAGTTAATTTTCCATGGTAAATGCTGTGAAATGATCACAGGCTGAAAAAAAGGATTTCACATCCTAACTGCAACTGTCTACCTCCTCCTCCCTCTGACTCTTGACAGACAACATTGGATTTTGATCAAGCAAAATCCCTTAGATTTTTACAGCCCAACCATTTTATAAATCTTGTTATTTTTAAATCATAATAATTAGTCATACAGTGGCGCCACATTTTAGTAAAAAAAATAATAATAATAATGAATTCCTTTTGTATTCAATAACATAAAACCTGACAACAATATATCGTTTTTTTCCCTACAAAACAAAAGGATAAAGAAAGAATTTAATAGATTACATCACTGCAATTACATATTTATTTTACAGCTTTTAAAGCACATTTACGATATGTGTAAAAAACGTAGAGATTACTCTATGTTGAAAAATGATATTAAACTTCCAGAAACTAACTAAAAAATGTAAGCATAGAATCCTGCATAAATCTAGAGATACGGCAATTTGTAAAGATTTGTATAAAATTGCTGCCCTCTAATTTAACCCAATTTCTTTGTGCAGTGTAGCGTTTTGTGACCTAACATGTCAAACTATTTTACATTAGCTCTTCTACATAAAAGAAGCAACTTAAATTACAGTAAGTAGAGGATGAATTTCATACCTTCCAACTTTTTGGCCAGCTCCCTGGTAAAGAGGACGTTGGCGAGTTTACTTTGAGAGTAGCTTTTCCAAGGATTATAGTTTTTCTGTTGATTTATATCATCAAAATCGATCTTGCCTGTTAAATAAAGACAGGACATCCTTAACTAATGAGCTTTAAGGATGTAGGACAAACAATGAACCATCCAAACCTCTTTCATGAGCTAAACTGGAGACATTGACAATGCGACTTGGAGCCGACTGCTTCAGGAGATCCAGCAGGCAGTTTGTTAGAAGGAAATGACCCAGATGGTTCACACCAAATTGCATATCATAGCCCTCTTCAGTCTTCCAAGGTGGGCAACACATGACCCCTAAAGATAAGGACACCATATTATTTATTTTGCCAACACAGCTGTTTAACACGAAACACCACATTATCATCAAAGGTGAAGTCTGATTCTTTAGCCACCTGCATTATTGATGAGAACATCAAGCCGCTTTTCATTTGCGGCAACATCGTTGGCGAGCAGGCGCACCGACTGCAGAGAGGCCAAGTCTAACTTTTTGACGACCACGTTAGTGTTTCCACTCTTCTTTTTAATTTCCTCTGCAGCATTGTTAGCTCTGTCCATGTCTCTGCAGGCCAGAATTACCCTCGCACCTGTTACACAGAAGAATTATATTCCAGTTATATTTATAAAACAAAGGTAAAACAGAGACCAAGGACTACCGAGACAGTTTTATTCTAAATGTCTTGATCTTGTCTTGGTCTCTGTACTTCTTGGTCTTGACTAAAACACAAGGTAAAGCATTAACCTCTTTTGGCCAGGTCAATGGCCGTCTCTTTGCCGATTCCAGTGTTGGCTCCGGTTATCAGTACAGTCTTTCCATCCAGGCGGGCTTTGCTGCGACACACTCCCCCAGCCATCCATCTCTTAAATCCAAACAAACTCACTCCTGCAAATAAATTCATAAAAATCTCCAGATACAGTTGGCAAAAAAGTATATAGTCAGCAACTAATTGTACAAGTTCTCCAACTTAAAAAGATGAGAGGTCTAACTTTCGTTATAGTTAAAGTCAATGAGCTACATCAACCACTGTGAATTAAGACCTGTACTAAAATGGGTTGAAAGGAGGAAGAAGATCTTAATCCAAAGGCTACAAAAATCCAGATATAGCTTGCCAAAATGCACAGAGAAAATCCCCTTAATTATACATCTCCTGTGAGCAGGCTCGAACTGGGAACGATTTTCGGCCCTGGCATTTTCCATTTACACCGGCCCACTTATTGACAACATCCCAACCTGTCAACAATTCACGTACAGTAAGACTGGAAACATTAGCCTTTAGTTACAAAACCCCATCATGCACCGCAACATATTTTTGCAAATTTTATTCAAACATAAATTTGCCAAATATAAGAGGAACATTGTATTTTGGTTTAAAGAAAGCGTTTTATTTTTATTCTAATTTATTTTGTTGAAAGGATTTTACAAATTACACCATATACCAACCGTCACAAGGATGTGCATGACAAGGAAGGGCTATATATGCATGTTTTAGGTAGTCAACATTGTATTACTTCTTGAGCTCCTTGAGTTATTTACTGTCACAGGTAGGTGCTTCAGCCGGAGAGTAAAGGGCAGAATATACTTTTGCATCTGCACACATCAAATGTTGCTTGGGTCTGGTCGCGAACCAGTTTTGCTGGTATTTTTCTGCAACGTAAGTCTGGAGTTTCTAGGGATGCACAGCAGTTTCCCGGCAAAGTGCAAGGGGGAGCCTATTCGAGAACTTCCGAGAACTTCTTCGGCGGCACCGGCGGGAGTGTTTATTTTCCAAAACATGTCTGAGGCAGCGTACAAATGGTTGTACTTCCGAACCACCTCGATCAACCTTTCGTCGTGGTTATCCATTGTTTTTATTACTCCTTGGTTTTTAAAAACGGCGCGCCCAAGCACCAGATCGAGAAGGGCGACCACACAGACACCCGGAAAGGCATACCAAGGACCAATCACAGCTGCTTTTTGTCTGCGCACTTCCGCTTGAGGTCTGCTCAGGTTTGTGACCGTCCGACGCGTATTCAGGATTTTTTTTAGGTGCGCAACCACGGTTGCAGAACCACTGCGTGGGGGTGTGGTCGCGCACAGACACAGATTTGACAGGTGCAGAAGCTATGCGTCAGAAGTATAAATTGGCCTTAAGTGTTAGGGCCGATATGATTTAAGGAGGGCCGGTCCTCACACGCTGAAATTAGGACCGGCCCACCGGGCATATGCCTGGTATCACAGATTACCAGTCCGAGCCTGCCTGTGAGCCAGTAAAGCTAAACAGTCACAGTGTTTGGCAGTGATGCCAAGCATTATATTGGGAGTTAAAAAGTTAAAGGTTACAACTTTTAGACCCCCATAGTAAATATAAAGTATGAGGATGGAAACTATATATCGGGGGAAAAAACATCATCATGCCCTGAATTCAAATGGACAATCATTAAAAATATATAACTAACCTATTTAGTGTTTTAATTATTGCCCAGGAAGGGTGCTTAATGACAATTTCATATTAAAACGTTTCCATTTCTATTTGCTCTTGTGTAATAACCAGTTTACAACTGCATAAAAGAATGAAGCCTAAACAACACCCTGACTGGTTTGACCAGGGCTGCACCTTCTCCCAGCTGGTGAACTTGTGCATTAGAATGGATGAAATCCAAGTTTAATTGCATGTATAAAAAATTCCACTAAGAATACCATTTAAGCAGGATTACTTTTATTTTGTTTCACATAATATTAAGTTAGCAGCAAAATAAATCATACAATACAGACTATGAAGTCATCAGTAGGTGCTCTATTTAAACGTTTATATAAGTTTTGCACATTTGTATCCACAACTATTTATAAAGCAAATAGTAAACTAGGCAAAGTGTTAGTCGTAGCTGATATTGACAGGGTCATCTTCTACGTCATTCCAGAATATCATTATCTAACAATCAATATAAAGATATATTATTAATTAAAGTTTACTCTTAAGGCTACGCAAAACCTGTTAGTTTTGAAAAATTGCTCCTTGAGGCAAAACGTACCAATTGCGCAACACTTGGCTCTGTCACTTTAGTGCTTTATTTAAAACTATTGTCTCCGTTTATTGCTCCTAAAACTCACAATGATAGTGAATACATTACCTGTAAGTGTGACAACAACGATAGTTTTAGGGTACTGGAGAACCAATGACCTTGTAGCTGAGACGACCTCCATTGTTTGACTATCGCTGCGAACCTACGGAAGAAAAAAACACAAACTCTCCTTCAACAGCCTTCAACGCAGCAACACCAGCAAAGCGGCAAAGGGAAGTTTTGGTGTGAATCTAGAGCAAAACTAGGATGAAACTCCTCTGTCGCTCACAGCTACATAACACACACAGGAAGTACCGCCCACTTCCGCACTAAGGAGGAAGCTGATTGGCTCTTCACCTCAGCGCTTTTGAATAACAGCGATACATGAGTTATTTGTGCCTACATTATACATAACAGCAAAATTATACTCATATACTTATCCCTTTGAGCTTAATAAATAAATTATTCAATTCAGTTTATTTATATAGCGCCAATTCACAACAATTAATCTCCCCTTAGCAAAAAGTAGTATACTTGAAATAAATTCTATTAAGAATACTTAAGTATAAGTTTAGAAAGTATTCCAAACAATGTACTTTTAGTGTACTTGAAGTATTACTAAAGTAATACTTCTTCAAACTAAAGTGGGACATTTTTAAGCTTACTAAAGTATACTTAAAGTAAACTTCAGTAAACAATAAAGTAAACAATAGTATGGTCAAGTACGCTTGACCATACTATTGTTAAGTATATGAAATATAGTTTAGAATAAGTAAACTCTAAGTGCACTGCCTGATTTTAAGTATGAAATTAGTGCACTTTTAGTATACTTGAATAAACTACTTTTTGCTAAGGGTCAAGGCACTTTACAGTTCACCAGATCATACAGTCAAATTAATTCAAAGTTTTCTATCTAAGAAAAACCAGTTGATTCTATCGACTCATTGACTGGAATGCAATCCCTCACACTAAGCATGCTTGTAGCGACAATGGAGAGGAAAAACTCCCCTTTAACAGTAAGAAACCTCATGAAGAACCAAGTCCAGTGTTAGCGGCCATTTGCTGAGGCCGACTGGGGTTCAAGGAGACAGAAGCAGAGATACAGAAAGCAGCTGTAAAAGGCGGCCCTGTCCAGGAAACACACAGCCAGGCAGACGAGCTGCGGACCAGCTCCCAAGTCAGAGGATGAAGAGAGCGCATCCAGCTAGTCACAGTCAGAGAAACAGGACTACACTGGAAAAACAGGCAGATCTCCAACATAAACAAAGGTGTTGATGGCAGCAGCACAGCTGATATTTCTCTCCAGGATGGAGTCACAGCCAAACAGGAAAAGAGGCGAAGCTACTACAAGAAAAAGCAGAGAGCATAACAGTAGAGATTGAACTAACAGATTCTGCAGAGTGGGAGAATAGAGCTCGAATTAATAAATAAACAATTAAATAAATAGATATATAAACACACATTTCCTATATAAATTTAAACAAGTGAGTAAAATATGTGGCGGCCTAGTGGTTAGGGCATAGGGCTTGAAATCCTGATTCTAAGTTCGAGCCCAACTACAACAGAATGCCACTCTGGGCCCCTGAGCAAAAAGACCCTTAACCCCACACTGCTCCCCAGGCGCCGCACATGGGTTAAATGCAGAGAGTTAATTTCGTTGCTCTTTATTTGTGACAGGGTAATGGCAATAAAAGCTGAGAAAAAACAAAAAAACATTTCCATTCTTTACCTGCCAAGTTCCAACAAATGTTGGATTGTAAACAACAGTTCAGGAATCGTACATTCATTTCTGAAATTTAAACAAAGTATGATATGAATGGAAGTATAAAATCAAAGTGTTATTACCAGTGCATTGAAGCTCTCCCTGAATATTGCAAGGTCCACTCATGAGAGGCGCATCTTGAAATGAGACGTTGCGGATTAGAGCCAGCAGAGGTCAGTGCAGAGTCACCAACAAATCACCAGTGTCTTTCAGTGGATTCCAGCAGATGGAGCATCAGCATCATATCCATCCTCCACACAATGTGGTTGCTTAATATTTAATTCCTCATTAGAGTTCTGAACTTTTTCAGACCAAAATGAGGTACTCTAACATCTTAGGATATATCTAAACCTTTCAAGTAGAAAAACACGAGTCTGTTAAGATATTGGCAGAAAGAGGCTGAAACCCAACAGTAAAAACCATGTAATTATAAAATCCTTTTAGCTCAGAAATCTAACCTATAGTTAACTAAAACTCTCTGCTGAATAAATAAAACATTTAGAGCATGTTCATTTTATCACCACTCTGCTATAAGAAATGGAAATGTCGAGCTGTACTGAATGAAATTTTGTTTTGTTTTTATACGCACTGTTTGTACAAAATGACAAAAAAGTTTGTCTAAGTCTAAAGCCTAAGAAGCCTGAGAATATTTCCACTATACTCAATCACATAGCCATGTCCTCCTCTGAACTTAAGTTTTCTTACTTCGGTCTAGACAAGGGTTAAATGGAGACACCTGACCTTGATGTTTACAGGGTGACATTTGAGAAGTTCTGAAGCAGTGTGTGTGCAGACATGCTAAAATACCAAGACTTCAAGCACTGCTGTAAGAAATAAAAGATTATGCAACATGCCGATGACCCCTACTTCCTTACTTTTTCATTACAGTTACTTATTAAAGATGTCGGACCAAGCCTTGCACCTCAAGGGCAAAAATAACCCAACTGAAATTCATAATGTTCTTTGTAGTTTTACAAGAAGAAGACTTTTGTTGTCTCTGGTAAGACATAGGCATACTTAAATCTATTAATCTGGATAGTATTTTTTTTTTTATTACTTTGTCTATTTTCTCTCAGAGTGCATCAGAGGTGACCTGGCTGCTGGCTCTCATCCAAATCTGACATGTGACTGCTCTGCTCCTTCCACAGTCACTTTCCCAGTATGGCAAGCTTCCCCTGCTAAATTTAGAGGGCCCTCTGCTGAGACGTTTTGAAATGTGACTTTCCTGTATTTATTGTACGGATAATTTATGAGCAAGATTAATATCAGTGTTTCTGACTTAATTTATCTTTATCTATCAAAGGCGTTGCTAAAACAGACAGGGGAATAACCTGAAAACAGCTTACTGATTTAACGGTTATAGGGTTCCATAAAAAGCTTTTATAGGACTAAGAGGTCAAGGGAGTGGATTCCAAACAGGATTGCAGATACTAGAAATTGTAAAACAAAAGTCAGTGCAGTAGAAAAGTGAAATGAAAAATGAAAAAAAGCACTTTATTATTGTGAAAGAAACCTGGTTTTAATGAATATCCCAAATAATATTCAGGATAATTCTTATCAAAAGAAGTTCAAACCTCATCCTTTCAGAAAAAATGCTTTTAATTTGAAATATTTCATAATCTGTTAAAAAGAGTGTTGTATTTTTCAATTACAAATCAACTTACAAATTGGTTTTCAGCTGCAGGATTTCACCAAATAAAAAGTTTTTAAAAACCTCCCTGAAGAAAAATAAAACCCAGCTTCTTTATTTACATTTAGAAGCTCAAGAAGCTGATCAACAAGCAATGGTGAACATTAATGTAAGATAAAACTTTGAGGCATTAAAGTTGCAGCTGAGTTGGAAAAGGTTAAGATGGATGCGTTTGAACCAGAGTTTGACTATAGCGCTCATACCAACTGCTCCTCAGGGTCTTTTTGAATGTTCTTCTTTCAGCTTCATCTAGAGCAGAGGTGTCAAACACCAATCCTCAAGGGCCAATGTCTGACATCTTTGATTTGTCTCTATTTAATTTAGTCATTAGTAGAACCCTGGAGAAATTAACTGCATGCTGAGAGGGTAATTCAGCCATTTGATTCTTAAGGTGTGTTGGACCAGGGAGATAAAAGTCGCAGGATACCAGCCCTCAAGGACTTGAGTTTGACACCTCTGATCTACAGGGTAAAATTTCTGCAGTGTAGCTCAGGCTCAGTTAGACTAGATTAAGAGAGTCTGTTTTGATCTATTGTCAGTTCCTTCTTGATTAAATTCACATCTGGACTTTGGCTGAGGCGTTCATGAACGTGCTTTGGTTTGAACAGTTTCTCTGTGTTTCCTTCTGTATATTTTGCTTTGTTTTCAGGCTTAATTGTTAACCCTGCAGCCATTTGCAGCCTCTAACAGTTCTTTTTTTTTTTTATCAAGGATTGTAATGTGGTAGCTCCACCCATCTCCACATCAACTGACTGCCTTACCTGTACCAGCTGAAAATAAAGCATCCCCACTGGAAAAAAACGTGTTTCACCCGGCAACTAATTTTATAAGCAGTATTTATATTCAGTTAAATGGACACAACGTAAAGTACTGCCATGTGTGTAGGTCTTCTATCAAACCCATAATTTGCATACCCTGGCTTTTGTTGGACTTTTCCATTAAAAAGTTTGGAAACACACGGTTCATGTGAACCAAACACTCTCTCCTTCCTGTTTGCTCTGCTCCCATATGGAAAAAATTCCCAACAAAGTTGTTTTTCTTTGTTCTCTTTCATAAAGGCACTCATGCTAACAGATCTCACTCTGGGGTAGGGGGTCTCTTCAGCTCCTCCATTGTACCAAGGGCCTTTGACCATTTCCAAAGATTAATACTTATTCTTTTTAATATTCTTTTTTGTTTCTGCATTTATTTTATTTTTTTTCCTACTTGCTTTGATTCTGTTTAATTTTCCTGTATTTAATCATGTAAAGCACTTTGCATTGTCTTTGTACTGAATTGTGCTATACAAATAAATTTGCCTTGCCTTGCCTTGCCTTCCCCAGCTTGTCAGGTTATTATTGGTACCTCAGTTGTGTCATTTTTCAAATGATGGTTTTGACAATACTCCAAGATGCGTTTAATGGTTTTCACTGCTTTATCCATGTTCTTGCGATTTTGTTTGTATAGAAACCTTGTGTGTTTTCACAGAGCAACCATAGTTACTTTAAGATCACTCACAGATGTACTCTCTCTACTCAAAGGTTGAGGAATTGTTTAGGTGACTGATGTATTCAATGGCGTAATGACACAACAATAGGCCCGTAAGCAACATTATCTGGGTGGGCCCCATATGAAGTACAACACATGATAAAGGTTCAGGATAGGGCGACAGTTCCACAAATCGGCCAAGAACAAACCTATACTCAAATACATCATTCTTTTAAGATATTTATTGCGGTTTGAAACATATTACCGGTATATGAGTGTATTCATTTATATTTTTTTACCAACCATCTAATGAACTATACACAGTTATTAACATAGTAATTAAAAGTACCCCTGTCTGCTTTGCTATTGGTGGCGTGTTTAAACGGCTCACCATCATGTTGAAATCTGCCATGTGTTGCGGTATAAATACGGTCCGGTG